>NC_086321.1:97148390-97368081 GCF_036172605.1 Pelobates fuscus | reverse complement strand
AATCAAAGTGAACATTAGGGTATTTATACTCACCTGTTTCCTTTGCACCTTGCCCTATCATGGTTTCTGTTCAGTTCCCTTAAGTGCTTGTAGCGTTCAGTTGGTTTTTTGGTGCTTGACCTTGGCTTTGTTCCTGACTCCGTTCTCTCTTTATCCTTGCTTGTTTATCCGCCAGTTTGTCCTCCTGTGTACCAGTCCCTGGCTTGTTCTACTTTACGCTGTCTCTCTGTCTCCTTGACCTCGGCTTGTTCTGGACTCTGTCTTTTCTTGTACTCGTCTAAGTCCGGCCATTCTAAGGTCCGGTAAGACGAATCCTGTTTTCTTGTCTCTTGACTACCTGGACTATTCCTGCGTGTTGGGGTATATTACCGTGACAATCATATTCAGACTCACACCAAGGGGTTACTCATTGGTTACTGCCCAAGTACATTCATGGGAATTTTTGTGTCTGCCCATTATGGTAGACTCTGAATTGGTGATATCTTGCAATAAATTAGGGTTCAATAAAGACAGATGTCAGTTGATTACTTTGCAAGAGCACCAATAGAAAAGACATTAAGGAGCCCTTCTCTTTTTTTTTTTTCGGCTACCCCCCTCTTTTCTCTTCCCAACATATACATCGCATCACTGAAGGTTCTCGTAGGTACAGACCTCCAAGTTGTTCAATATATGACTTTGCCAGCCAAAACGTTTTCAATTTATACATTTACCCGGGTACAAGCCCTTAGGTGGACTGGCACCTCCTTCTGACCACAATTTTTGTCTATTCTTCTCCAACACCTTCTGTTTCCACCTTTATAGGTGTCTGGGATTACTAGGCAACCCAGTTATCTTCAATTATTGTCTAAGGGTTTAAGACCCACTCAATTGGTCAGACTATAGAGATCTAAAATAGCATTCATCATCTCCAGGATTAGATGGCAGGTTTTCTTTCCAATTTACCCAACGCCTCCAATTGGTGTTTAGATGCTGATATAATCTTCTCAGAAGTCAACTTACCACCTGATGAGTCCAATTACTCTCTAACGGCAGGTTTTAACTCCTTGACACAGCTATACAAACAACAAATTCGAACAAGCTGGGAGATAGCATCTTTAGAGAATTACCTAAAGAAAGGCTTAATACCCAGGGGACTGAGAGTTCAAACTACATCAACCTCACATTTAGATGAGGAAGACTTTGTCAAGGAGTGGGAGGAGGCAGCAGGACACTGCTCGGCCAAATTTATGGAAATAATTTGTAAATATGAAAATAAAAAACGGAAAAAAGGAAATAGAGAAAAAGGTAGAAAAGGAAGTAGAAAGAGTACAACAATTTAAATCAGACCCTACCTTTAACTCAAATGAAAATAAACTACAAAATAACTTGGAAAAATTCCAATTAATCATTAACCCCTTAAGGACCAAACTTCTGGAATAAAATGGAATCATGACATGTCACACATGTCATGTGTCCTTAAGGGGTTAAACAACGAAAACACCACAAATTTATAAGGGACACTAAAGATTTCAAAACAGGCAATATATACAGGAGATCTCAAAGAAGAAGAAGAGTAAACAGGGATCAATTCTCAACCTCTGAGTACGAGACTAGCGAATCAGACCCTGATTCTCAAACCTCCACCGGAGAAGAACAGAGTGGGGGAATCCTTAAAAAAGGGGGTCACTTTTTTAGAAAAACAGGGGGAAGGCCGCCCCCAACTAAGACCAAGACCCAGGAGACAGTACAATTGAAAGAGTCAGTTCTAAACAGAAACCAAGTGATCAACTTGTCTAAGTACAAGTTAACACTGCCGGAACTGGACCTACTCAATAAGGGGCTATCATTTATACCCACCCCGCATCTTGATAAATTCACGTGGGTGAAAGATATTCACCTCTTTGCCCGCAAACTTTTGTTACATAAAAACTTCCTCCTCATTGAGGATAAAAATGCTAAAACTTTAGGCCTAGATCCCAAGGACTACAAAATGACCATGCTACTAGTAGAACTTCTAGAGGAAAACGATTGTGGAGATCAAGCACCACATCCCTTAACCAACTTAATGAGAAAAAGCCGCTACTGTCCCAAACTTGGAGACTCCAAGTATATCCAGACCTTCGTTGAACTAGTATGCAACGAGATTGAAAAAAATGAAAACAACTGACTTAGACTTTAAACCGAACTCAAATCTCACTGCAGCAGAAGCCGGCGCTCTGAACTCCCTCAGAGACAATAAGGAAATCACCATCAAACCGTCTGACAAGGGGGGCAACGTAGTGATTATGGACACCACTAACTATGTCAATATGACAAAGAAAATATTGACCGACGTAAACACTTACAAAATAATTCAACAAGACCCAACTAGAAAGTTTTAGGAAGAACTAAAAACTATTTTAGAAAAAGGACTCAATCAAAAACTAATTTCTAAAAATGAATATGAATTAATCTTAGGTGAAAGTCCACGCATCTCCACTTTCTATAGCCTCCCTAAGATACATAAACAATACAGTACTCTAACAGGAAGACCCATAGTCTCTGGTAATAACAACTTAACCCAAAATGCCAGCATTTACCTTGATCAAATCTTGAAACCATTAGTTACCCAACTCCCATCATACCTGAGAGACACCAAACAAACCTTAGCAGAATTAACCAAAATACGGATGCCGCCACACTCTACATTATGTAGTTTGGATGTAGAATCCCTGTATAGTTCTATTCCCCACTCCTCAGGCCTAGAACACACAAGTTATTTCTTACGGAAAAGAGGCCCACACTTATTTGAACACAGCAACTTTACAGTACAACTACTGAAGTTTGTTTTGACACATAACTTCTGTTTGACGGTGTATACTATCACCAGGTGCAGGGAACGGCTATGGGGACATCTTGTGCGCCCTCATATGCCAACCTGCACCTGGGATGGTGGGAGGAGAAAATAGTGTTCGCCGATCCACAAAATCATCTAGTCCAATGCATCCATTACTGGAAGAGATACATAGATGACATTGTGATCATTTGGACAGGTACATCTGAACAATTTTCAGATTTTGTACATCTGTTGAACACTAATGACCTCAACCTCAGATTTACCATGGTGGTTGGAACCCCTAATCTGACATTCCTAGACCTTACCCTAATCCCTAACCCGAATGGGACAATCAAAAGCAGCCTGTTTAGGAAGAGCACGGCTACAAATTGCCTACTAAACTGGAAGAGTCATCATCCAGTCCCCCCAAAAAAGGGGATCCCTATCGGTCAGTATCTACGCCTAAGACGTAACTGCACAGATGTTGATGACTTCAAAACTGAGGCCAGGGAGCTAAGGACCATGTTCAGAACAAAGGGATATCCCAACAAATGTCTCAAAAGGGCCTATCACAGAGCCCTACTAATAGACAGAGAGAGCCTAGTAAGAGAGGACTCCGTTCCAAACAATAAACTAATGGGGCAAGATAACAAGCGATTTAGCTGTGTAGCCACCTACGATGCTGGATGGAACTGTGTAAGATCGATCATGCATAGATTCTGGCCACTGCTAAAACAGGACGAACAGCTGAGGGATATTATCCCGTCACAAGTATCCCTAGTAGCAAGAAGAGGAAAGAATCTTAAAGACTCTTTAGTACACAGCCACTTCCAGAGGTCTCCAGCACCGACACACTGGTTATCAAATAATCTTAAAGGAACCTATAAATGTGGTAGGTGCAAGGCATGTCAATTCATCAAGAAAGACTCAAAAACCTTTACCGACAGTACCAAAAACCAGCAGTTTGACACACTCTCCTTTTTCAATTGCAGCTCAAAAGGCTTGGTCTACTTGATTACCTGCCAATGCCATATGTTGTACGTGGGAAAAACCTTCCGCCCCTTCAGAAGAAGAATTCTTGAGCACATTAACTCTGCCAAAATTTGCAAGACACATAGAAACTCCAATCTCAAGACATGTCAAAAATGTACATAGCGGAGACCCCACAGTTCTGAAATTTCAGGGCATAGAGCTTATTAGACAGGACCAAAGGAAGGGAAATTGGGACCAACATATCAGGAAAAGGGAATGCTACTGGATTTATCGGTTGAAAACTCTGTCTCCTAATGGATTGAATGAAGAGTTCACTTATACCCCTTTCATTACATGATCTCTACATAATCACGACAACAACTTGTACATTTTAACCAAAGGGCACTCTAAATAACATTCACTGTAAATAACTTATTTAACCACTCACATTCGTTACATAATCTAAACCCCGGGCCAATCTCTCAGAAGCCAATGATGTAATAGTACTCCTTAATATGATCTATTCATTACTATCACTGTTAAACACCCAATATGACCCTTATTAATCCTTATACAGTCAATGCATTTTCTAAGCATGACAATATTTATTGATCAACTACAGGGTCATATTTCACTGTCCCATAATGTTTCATCATTGGGTATTAAACACCCAAAATGACCCTTATTAATCTCTATACAGTCAATACATTTTCCAAGCATGACAATATTTTTTGATCAACTTCAGGGTCATAGTTCACCGTTCCATAATGTTTCATCATTAGCCCTTAAATGTAGAAGAAGGAAAACAGTACACTGTACAGTTACAACAAAAGACTTTATTTATACACATACAGTTTTCCACCCTCTTATTGGAACTGGTAACTCCAATAGACACCTGATGAATCAATTATCTTTAAGAATAGTAATGTACGATGCATCATGATTTCTGCCTTCTATTCACAGATGTGAATTAAAATGTCCAGGTGGGGGCCCTATAGTAAAATAAGGGGGGGACCTAAGGTCCTCCCCCCTGGCCCCCACCCCTGAGCGGCGGGTGGGGGCCCTAAATACTAATAAGGGGGGGACCTAATGTCCTCCCCCTGGCCCCCACCCCTGAGTGGCAGGTGGGGGCCCTAAATTGTAATAAGGGGCGACCTAGTGTCCTCCTTCCTGGCCCCCACCACTCAGCGGCGGGTGGGGGCCTAAATACTAATAAGGGGGGGACCTAATGTCCATCCGCCCTGGCCCCCACCCCTGAGCGGAGGGTGGGGGCCCTAAATACTAATAAGGGGGGACACCTAAGATCCTCACCCCTGGCCCCCACCCCTAAGTGGCGGGTGGGGGCCCTAAAAAATATGTCCCCCCCAGGTGACTAGGGGTCTCCAAAACCCTAGTCACCCCCTCCCCCCCAATAAAAACTATCCCCCTACCTACCCTCCTCACCTTAAAAACTAATGAGGGGGGGGACCTTTAACTAAGTACCTGTAAAAAAATAAAAATAAAACTTACCATTCAATGTTTTCTTTCTTCTAAAATCTTCTTTTTTCAGCCCCCAAAAAGGGCAAAATAAAAAACCATAATAACTGACGCAATTATAATTTTTTTTTTTTTTTTAAACGAGCGAAAAAAAAAATAATCCTTCTTCACCCATGGAGGGCTCCACGCAGACTGAGCTCTGCAGGGCAGGGGAAGGCTTATAAAGCCTTGCCCCGCCCTGCAATTAGGCTCAGAGCACTCTGATTGGTGGGTTTAAGCCATCCAATCAGAATGCTCTGACAGGTAAATGACGAGACCGACAGGTAAGTCTCTACATTTACCTGTCACAGCACTCTGATTGGTTGGTTTGAAATCCACCAATCAGAGTGCTCTGTGTCATTTTACACAGCGTGGGAAAGTTCTTTGGAACCGTTTTTTACAGTGTTTAATAGACATGCCCCTACTCGCGGTATAGCAAGTAGGGGCATAATTTAGTAATACTAAGTAATCTTTACTTAGTATTAGTAAGTTTGGCTGAAAGACCAATTTAGGTCTTTCAGCCTTTTAGTAGATAGCTCCCTAATACCGTGGGAATTAGGGCGTTATCTACTTATTCATTCCTGTCATTCCGTTGACTGGCAAAGTAACTTACATTTTATATGAATGTATGTTACTTGATTGAAGATAACTGGGTTGCCTAGTAATCCCAGACACCTATAAAGGTGGAAACAGAAGGTGTTGGAGAAGACTAGACAAAAATTGTGGTCAGAAGGTGGTGCCAGTCCACCTAAGGGCTTGTACCCGGGTAAATGTATAAATTAAAAAAGTTTTGGCTGGCAAAGTAATATCTTGAACAACTTGGAGGTCTGTACCTACGAGAACCTTCAATGATGCGATGTATATGTTGGGAAGAGAAAAGAGGGGGGGGTAGCCGAAAAAAAAAAAAAGAGAAGGGCTCCCTAATGTCTTTTCTATTGGTGCTCTTGCAAAGTAATCAACTGACATCTGTCTTTATTGCACCCTAATTTATTGCAAGATATCACCAATTGAGAGTCTACCATAATGGGCAGACACAAAAATTCCCATAAATGTACTTGGGCAGTAACCAATGAGTAACCCCTTGGTGTGAGTAATGTCCAGAGGGAAGTGTAGATTAGAGGGATGTAAAAGAAGCTCCTCTAATATTGTAGAAGGAAAAAAGCTATATGCTAGTTCCTAATCTCCTCCCAACACCTTCGAGGGTGTTCTAATCTGTAGCTCAAACTACAAAGTAAAGTTACCCCTTAATGTGAATTGTGTCCAGATAGGAGGTATGAATCAGAGGACTGCAAAAAAAGGGGCTCCTCCAATATCTTTAAAAAGAGAAGGCTATTCGCTGGTCCCTAGTATCCCCCAAACACCTTCAAGGGTGTTCTAGTCTGAGACTCAATCTGCACAGAACAAATACTGCCTAGTATGCCATCACATTCACTGTAGGAATGGCACTGTACAAAGTGAAAAAGATGCTTAACCTAAAGAGGGTTTAAATACCCATCGTGAGTGAAGTAGAGTGTCCCTAAAGTGAAAAAAGCAACAAGTGCTGAAAAGAGCTGAACGCCCGACGCGCGTTTCGGTGTATGGCAACACCTTCGTCAGGGGCTGAGAAAGTCTCGCTGAAAAGCCGGGACTTTTAAACCCCCTGTGGCCAATTGGGTGTGGGGGTTCCTCCCACGTCATGAGGTCACGTGTCCGTAATGCCCAAACGTCAGTTGATGACGTATCGCCCCTTGTGACTTAGCCGTGGGCGGGGCGAGAGGGGCAAATTGATTGGTTGATTTCTCTATGTCCTAACGTCACTGATGACGCATCGCCCCGCAAGACTGTCCGTGGATGGACGGAATGAGTCGGACTGTCTGACGGGCGTCATATAATTGACCGGTCATGCCAGAGAATTCGCCGATCACGGGCTGCGGGACATCTGTGAATAGAAGCCAGAAATCATGATGCATCGTACATTACTATTCTTAAAGATAATTGATTCATCAGGTGTCTATTGGAGTTACCAGTTCCAATAAGAGGGTGGAAAACTGTATGTGTATAAATAAAGTCTTTTGTTGTAACTGTACAGTGTACTGTTTTCCTTCTTCTACATTTAAGGGCTAATGATGAAACATTATGGAACGGTGAACTATGACCCTGAAGTTGATCAAAAAATATTGTCATGCTTGGAAAATGCATTGACTGTATAGAGATTAATAAGGGTCATATTGGGTGTTTAATACCCAATGATGCAACATTATGGGACAGTGAAATATGACCCTGTAGTTGATCAATAAATATTGTCATGTTTAAAAAATGCATTGACTGTATAGGGATGAATAAGGGTCATATTGGGTGTTTAACAGTGATAGTAATGAATAGATCATTGTAGCAGTACTTACCCTCTCCAGGGGCCGGCCGGGGTCCTCTCTTCTCGCCGCGCGCGGTCCTGCTCCTGCACGAGCCGCGCGTGGCTCATCCAACGACGAGATCAGGAAGGCGGGCAGTGACCGCGAGAAGCGGTCACGTGTCCCGCCTGACACTAAGAGCGTGCCGCGCGTCTCGGGCGCGCTCTTAAAGGGACAGTGGGAGACAAAATTAGAGTCAGTCTCCCATTGGCCCCTGTCATGCCACGTTCCCCATACGCTCACGTTTTGGGGGCGTGGATATAACAGGGGCCAATCAAAGTGAACATTAGGGTATTTATACTCACCTGTTTCCTTTGCACCTTGCCCTATCATGGTTTCTGTTCAGTTCCCTTAAGTGCTTGTAGCGTTCAGTTGGTTTTTTGGTGCTTGACCTTGGCTTTGTTCCTGACTCCGTTCTCTCTTTATCCTTGCTTGTTTATCCGCCAGTTTGTCCTCCTGTGTACCAGTCCCTGGCTTGTTCTACTTTACGCTGTCTCTCTGTCTCCTTGACCTCGGCTTGTTCTGGACTCTGTCTTTTCTTGTACTCGTCTAAGTCCGGCCATTCTAAGGTCCGGTAAGACGAATCCTGTTTTCTTGTCTCTTGACTACCTGGACTATTCCTGCGTGTTGGGGTATATTACCGTGACAATCATATTCAGACTCACACCAAGGGGTTACTCATTGGTTACTGCCCAAGTACATTCATGGGAATTTTTGTGTCTGCCCATTATGGTAGACTCTGAATTGGTGATATCTTGCAATAAATTAGGGTTCAATAAAGACAGATGTCAGTTGATTACTTTGCAAGAGCACCAATAGAAAAGACATTAAGGAGCCCTTCTCTTTTTTTTTTTTCGGCTACCCCCCTCTTTTCTCTTCCCAACATATACATCGCATCACTGAAGGTTCTCGTAGGTACAGACCTCCAAGTTGTTCAATATATGACTTTGCCAGCCAAAACGTTTTCAATTTATACATTTACCCGGGTACAAGCCCTTAGGTGGACTGGCACCTCCTTCTGACCACAATTTTTGTCTATTCTTCTCCAACACCTTCTGTTTCCACCTTTATAGGTGTCTGGGATTACTAGGCAACCCAGTTATCTTCAATTATTGTCTAAGGGTTTAAGACCCACTCAATTGGTCAGACTATAGAGATCTAAAATAGCATTCATCATCTCCAGGATTAGATGGCAGGTTTTCTTTCCAATTTACCCAACGCCTCCAATTGGTGTTTAGATGCTGATATAATCTTCTCAGAAGTCAACTTACCACCTGATGAGTCCAATTACTCTCTAACGGCAGGTTTTAACTCCTTGACACAGCTATACAAACAACAAATTCGAACAAGCTGGGAGATAGCATCTTTAGAGAATTACCTAAAGAAAGGCTTAATACCCAGGGGACTGAGAGTTCAAACTACATCAACCTCACATTTAGATGAGGAAGACTTTGTCAAGGAGTGGGAGGAGGCAGCAGGACACTGCTCGGCCAAATTTATGGAAATAATTTGTAAATATGAAAATAAAAAACGGAAAAAAGGAAATAGAGAAAAAGGTAGAAAAGGAAGTAGAAAGAGTACAACAATTTAAATCAGACCCTACCTTTAACTCAAATGAAAATAAACTACAAAATAACTTGGAAAAATTCCAATTAATCATTAACCCCTTAAGGACCAAACTTCTGGAATAAAATGGAATCATGACATGTCACACATGTCATGTGTCCTTAAGGGGTTAAACAACGAAAACACCACAAATTTATAAGGGACACTAAAGATTTCAAAACAGGCAATATATACAGGAGATCTCAAAGAAGAAGAAGAGTAAACAGGGATCAATTCTCAACCTCTGAGTACGAGACTAGCGAATCAGACCCTGATTCTCAAACCTCCACCGGAGAAGAACAGAGTGGGGGAATCCTTAAAAAAGGGGTCACTTTTTTAGAAAAACAGGGGGAAGGCCGCCCCCAACTAAGACCAAGACCCAGGAGACAGTACAATTGAAAGAGTCAGTTCTAAACAGAAACCAAGTGATCAACTTGTCTAAGTACAAGTTAACACTGCCGGAACTGGACCTACTCAATAAGGGGCTATCATTTATACCCACCCCGCATCTTGATAAATTCACGTGGGTGAAAGATATTCACCTCTTTGCCCGCAAACTTTTGTTACATAAAAACTTCCTCCTCATTGAGGATAAAAATGCTAAAACTTTAGGCCTAGATCCCAAGGACTACAAAATGACCATGCTACTAGTAGAACTTCTAGAGGAAAACGATTGTGGAGATCAAGCACCACATCCCTTAACCAACTTAATGAGAAAAAGCCGCTACTGTCCCAAACTTGGAGACTCCAAGTATATCCAGACCTTCGTTGAACTAGTATGCAACGAGATTGAAAAAAATGAAAACAACTGACTTAGACTTTAAACCGAACTCAAATCTCACTGCAGCAGAAGCCGGCGCTCTGAACTCCCTCAGAGACAATAAGGAAATCACCATCAAACCGTCTGACAAGGGGGGCAACGTAGTGATTATGGACACCACTAACTATGTCAATATGACAAAGAAAATATTGACCGACGTAAACACTTACAAAATAATTCAACAAGACCCAACTAGAAAGTTTTAGGAAGAACTAAAAACTATTTTAGAAAAAGGACTCAATCAAAAACTAATTTCTAAAAATGAATATGAATTAATCTTAGGTGAAAGTCCACGCATCTCCACTTTCTATAGCCTCCCTAAGATACATAAACAATACAGTACTCTAACAGGAAGACCCATAGTCTCTGGTAATAACAACTTAACCCAAAATGCCAGCATTTACCTTGATCAAATCTTGAAACCATTAGTTACCCAACTCCCATCATACCTGAGAGACACCAAACAAACCTTAGCAGAATTAACCAAAATACGGATGCCGCCACACTCTACATTATGTAGTTTGGATGTAGAATCCCTGTATAGTTCTATTCCCCACTCCTCAGGCCTAGAACACACAAGTTATTTCTTACGGAAAAGAGGCCCACACTTATTTGAACACAGCAACTTTACAGTACAACTACTGAAGTTTGTTTTGACACATAACTTCTGTTTGACGGTGTATACTATCACCAGGTGCAGGGAACGGCTATGGGGACATCTTGTGCGCCCTCATATGCCAACCTGCACCTGGGATGGTGGGAGGAGAAAATAGTGTTCGCCGATCCACAAAATCATCTAGTCCAATGCATCCATTACTGGAAGAGATACATAGATGACATTGTGATCATTTGGACAGGTACATCTGAACAATTTTCAGATTTTGTACATCTGTTGAACACTAATGACCTCAACCTCAGATTTACCATGGTGGTTGGAACCCCTAATCTGACATTCCTAGACCTTACCCTAATCCCTAACCCGAATGGGACAATCAAAAGCAGCCTGTTTAGGAAGAGCACGGCTACAAATTGCCTACTAAACTGGAAGAGTCATCATCCAGTCCCCCCAAAAAAGGGGATCCCTATCGGTCAGTATCTACGCCTAAGACGTAACTGCACAGATGTTGATGACTTCAAAACTGAGGCCAGGGAGCTAAGGACCATGTTCAGAACAAAGGGATATCCCAACAAATGTCTCAAAAGGGCCTATCACAGAGCCCTACTAATAGACAGAGAGAGCCTAGTAAGAGAGGACTCCGTTCCAAACAATAAACTAATGGGGCAAGATAACAAGCGATTTAGCTGTGTAGCCACCTACGATGCTGGATGGAACTGTGTAAGATCGATCATGCATAGATTCTGGCCACTGCTAAAACAGGACGAACAGCTGAGGGATATTATCCCGTCACAAGTATCCCTAGTAGCAAGAAGAGGAAAGAATCTTAAAGACTCTTTAGTACACAGCCACTTCCAGAGGTCTCCAGCACCGACACACTGGTTATCAAATAATCTTAAAGGAACCTATAAATGTGGTAGGTGCAAGGCATGTCAATTCATCAAGAAAGACTCAAAAACCTTTACCGACAGTACCAAAAACCAGCAGTTTGACACACTCTCCTTTTTCAATTGCAGCTCAAAAGGCTTGGTCTACTTGATTACCTGCCAATGCCATATGTTGTACGTGGGAAAAACCTTCCGCCCCTTCAGAAGAAGAATTCTTGAGCACATTAACTCTGCCAAAATTTGCAAGACACATAGAAACTCCAATCTCAAGACATGTCAAAAATGTACATAGCGGAGACCCCACAGTTCTGAAATTTCAGGGCATAGAGCTTATTAGACAGGACCAAAGGAAGGGAAATTGGGACCAACATATCAGGAAAAGGGAATGCTACTGGATTTATCGGTTGAAAACTCTGTCTCCTAATGGATTGAATGAAGAGTTCACTTATACCCCTTTCATTACATGATCTCTACATAATCACGACAACAACTTGTACATTTTAACCAAAGGGCACTCTAAATAACATTCACTGTAAATAACTTATTTAACCACTCACATTCGTTACATAATCTAAACCCCGGGCCAATCTCTCAGAAGCCAATGATGTAATAGTACTCCTTAATATGATCTATTCATTACTATCACTGTTAAACACCCAATATGACCCTTATTAATCCTTATACAGTCAATGCATTTTCTAAGCATGACAATATTTATTGATCAACTACAGGGTCATATTTCACTGTCCCATAATGTTTCATCATTGGGTATTAAACACCCAAAATGACCCTTATTAATCTCTATACAGTCAATACATTTTCCAAGCATGACAATATTTTTTGATCAACTTCAGGGTCATAGTTCACCGTTCCATAATGTTTCATCATTAGCCCTTAAATGTAGAAGAAGGAAAACAGTACACTGTACAGTTACAACAAAAGACTTTATTTATACACATACAGTTTTCCACCCTCTTATTGGAACTGGTAACTCCAATAGACACCTGATGAATCAATTATCTTTAAGAATAGTAATGTACGATGCATCATGATTTCTGCCTTCTATTCACAGATGTCCCGCAGCCCGTGATCGGCAAATTCTCTAGCATGACCGGTCAATTATATGACGCCCGTCAGACAGTCCGACTCATTCCGTCCATCCATGGACAGTCTTGCGGGGCGATGCGTCATCAGTGACGTTAGGACATAGAGAAATCAACCAATCAATTTGCCCCTCTCGCCCCGCCCACGGATAAGTCACAAGGGGCGATACGTCATCAACTGACGTTTGGGCATTACGGACACGTGACCTCATGACGTGGGAGGAACCCCCACACCGATTGGCCACAGGGGGTTTAAAAGTCCCGGCTTTTCGGCGAGACTTTCTCATTCCCTGACGAAGGTGTTGCCATACACCGAAACGCGCGTCGGGCGTTCAGCTCGTCACTTTCTTTTCAGCACTTGTTGCTTTTTTAACTTTAGGGACACTCTACTTCACTCACGATGGGTATTTAAACCCTCTTTAGGATAAGCATTTTTTTCACTTTGTACAGTGCCATTCCTACAGTGAATGTGATGGCATACTAGGCAGAATTTGTTCTGTGCAGATTGAGTCTCAGACTAGAACACCCTTGAAGGTGTTTGGGGGATACTAGGGACCAGCGAATAGCCTTCTCTTTTTAAAGATATTGGAGGAGCCCCTTTTTTTGCAGTCCTCTGATTCATACCTCCTATCTGGACACAATTCACCTTAAGGGGTAACTTTACTTTGTAGTTTGAGCTACAGATTAGAACACCCTCGAAGGTGTTTGGAGGAGATTAGGAACTAGCATATAGCTTTTTTCCTTTTACTATATTAGAGGAGCTTCCTTTACAGCCTTCTAATCTATACTTCCCTCTGGACATTACTCACACCAAGGGGTTACTCATTGGTTACTGCCCAAGTACATTTATGGGAATTTTTGTGTCTGCCCATTATGGTAGACTCTCAATTGGTGATATCTTGCAATAAATTAGGGTTTAATAAAGACAGATGTCAGTTGATTACTTTGCAAGAGCACCAATAGAAAAGACATTAGGGAGCCCTTCTCTTTTTTTTTTCGGCTACCCCCCCTCTTTTCTCTTCCCAACATATACATCGCATCACTGAAGGTTCTCGTAGGTACAGACCTCCAAGTTGTTCAATATATTACTTTGCCAGCCAAAACTTTTTCAATTTATATGTTACTTGATTGTTGTAAGTGTTGCAAATGCTTACAGCTGAATCCTGGCTATGTTTGTATACTTTTTATTTAAAATTATTTACAATGTAACATTCTTCTTCTCTCACTGGGTAAGTATATTAGTACTTAGGCAATACTGTGCTTCGGAACTTCGGCACTTTGACACGTCGGAACTTCAGACACTTCGGAACTTCAGCAACTTCGGAACTTCGGCACTTCGACACTTCAGAAATTCGGTAATTTCGGAACTTCGGGACCTCGGCAATTCGGCACTTTGGAATTGTCCGAAATTCGTCCGAATACATATTCGGACCGAAACGAATTGCACATGTCTATAAAATATACTTATTTCCAAATATCCAGGTATCCTGTCAGCTTTCCAAACTAAATATTATATATGTTCATACTGAATAAGATGTTTGTGTTAATAATAATACATTGTATATAATAATATAGAAGTTTATCAGACACGAATAAGATCAATGTATTAATATTAAGAGGGAAGACCGTAGATACAGTAATGTGTGCAAAGGTTTATTACGAAACTAAAAAATTGATGATTTGTGGTTTAAAGTTTTCATTTGAGTTAGGATGGTGCAAAAATATAAAACATGTAAATTTGTTTATACTATGTTTTCTTTGATGTTAGTGGGATTTTGATGGTAGTTGCATATGGTTCGATTTCTGAAACCAAGACTAGAGAAGACAGTAAAACCTTTCTTGTAGAACTAAGCATTGAAGAACACTAGAGTGAATGTGATGTGTGGATGATGTGAGGTTTGTATTAAGGACCTTCTGGAAGATTTAACCATTAGTGTTAAAACACTGTTACAATTCTCTTTTGCCTGTTGGCTATTGTTTTCAATTCTCATTGTAGTATATATGCCTACTATACTAACGGCAAGCTTATAAAGTGACAGGTACCACAAAGGAGCTTTCACGGTGTGGGTGGAGAGTAACAAGTAATGGTTGACCAAGTGTCCCCAATCTCCCTAGTTCAATAGATAATGGAGTAATAAAAGTATATGTTCAGCATTTAAGTTAATGAGAATTTGTGAATCAGTGACCATAATATGGTGGCATTTAAGATAAGTTCAAATAAAAAAATGCAATTTTTAAAAGAATAATATCATCATTGCAGCTCCTTATTGGCTTGTCCTTACACACCCCTCTTCCCACAATGTACACATGTGATATAGCTAAACTAAAAAGAGGCCACTTTTATGGATCTGAAATAAAGAGATTTTATCAGAGGAACAGGGAAAAGCGTTATTAAAAGATCTATTTTTTTTTAGATATTGGATTTTTTTTTTTTTTTTAAGTCTGAGCATCAACAGAGACAGAGATGTTATAAAGGTTATAGGGATACTATAGGCACAACACAGTTCAATTGTATAGATTATGCTCCTGCAGTCTTACTGCTCAATTCTCCATTTAGGAGTTAATTCACTGTGTTTATGCAGCTCTAGTTACACCTCCCTGCATGTGACTTGAACAGCCTTCCTAAATACTTCCTGTAAAGAAAGATCTACTGTATAAACTTCCCTTATAGTTTGGTTTTAGAGTTTCTCCTTTGTTGTTAATAGTATGTTAGACCATACAATAGCCTCAAGTGATTAAGTTCAATTTTCAGAGCAGAAGATAACTTCTTAATTAAGTCAACATCTGATTGATGTAGCCATTTTTATCATGCAGGTTGTGTCAGTCTCAGCCAGGGGAGGTTTGATTAGGGATGCATAAACAGAAACAAGCGTGTTTTAACTCCTAAATAGCAGAGCATTAAGCAGTGAAATTGCAGTTTCATGATCTATATGCCACAACTGCTTCATTAACCCCTTAAGGACCAGACTTCTGGAATAAAAGGGAATCATGACATGTCACACATGTCCTGTGTCCTTAAGGGGTTAAACTGTTTTTATGTCTATAGAATCCCTTTAAATTTGATGGACATGAGTCTTTCCTCAAACCGGGTTACTATAGATATGAGTATGTGGAGATACATACATAAATACAATGTTAATTGTATGTATTAACATGTTAACCAAGATAAATGGTCCATTTCCATTGATTGGTTAGCATGTGTTGCACAATCCATTTGTGAACTTTCCAGTTCAGAAAATAGACATATTTTAGTTAGGTCAACAGCTGTATATTTTTCATTCATGAATAATACAAAATCATTACAGCACATTAGCTTTCTATTTATGAGTGGAAATAAAATATTTAGTATACATTACTCACAATAATTACAGGACAATGCATGTTGCTCATAGCATCATTACCTCATGGAAGGTAGAGTTTATTGAAATTATTTGAAATTGATTATATAATTAAGGGATATCTATCAATTCTCTGTGGTTTCAATCCAAAAGACATTTATTGGTTTTAAATGACCCAGCTACACAAAAATGTTGATGCTCATTGGGAAATATAAAAATTAATGTTGAGCTCTAATAAACATAACTAGCTACTTAAAATATAGAAAATGAAACTACAAGCTATAGTGCATAAAATGTATAAAATATAAACCAGTCATGTACAGGTTTTAATGAAAGAATGGGGGAGGAGGATTTATCAAGGTAAAATGCACTATTTTGTGTGTAAAGTGCAAACTGTTGCAAGGCTTTCAATTGGTTTCTGTGGTGAATGGTCCTTATTTATAATTTTGCCTCTAGATAGCACCTGTTTTTGCTTTGATAAAGCTCCACCAATGTGTGTTGATCTGTGCAAAAAAAAAATATATACCATACACTGATCAGTCACAACATTAAAACCACTGACAGGTGAAGTGCATAACATTGATTCTATTGTTACGTCAAGAGATATGACGTAGCAAGTAAACAGTCAGTTCTTGAATTTCATGTGTTTGAAGAAGGAAAAAACGGGCAAGCGAAAATATCTGAGTGACTTTAATAAAGGAAAAATAGTGATGGCCAGACGACTGTGTCAGAGCATGTCCAAAAGTGCAAGTCTTGTGGGGTGTTCCCAGTATGCAGTGGTTAGAACCTACCACAAGTGATGCAAAATAGAACAATCAGTGAACCGTCAGGGCTGTGGGTGCCCAAGGCTCAATAATGCGCCTGGAGAGTGAATGCTGGCCTGTCTGGTCTGATCACACAAGAAAGGTGCTGTAGATGAAATGTAAAATTTCAGTGAGTGTCAAAACTGGACCATGGAGCAATGGAATGCAGTGGAATGCCTGATCTGATGAATCACATTTCTTTTTAGATGTGGTGGATAACCGGGTATTTGTTATTAACCTGGGGAACAGGTGGCAGTAGGATGCACTATGGGAAGAAGGCAGTGTTATGCTCTGGGGAATGTTCGGATGGAAAACCTTGGGTCCTGGCATTCAAGTGGATGTTACTTTGATAAGTACCACCTACCAGGAGATTGTTGCAAACCATAAACACCCCTTCATGGCAATGGTGCTCCCGGAGACAGTGAGACAAGCCCATGACTGTGGTCTCTTTCAACAAAATAATTTCACACTGCAAAAAATCTGCAATGCTGCCTTGGCCTCCAAATTCCTATCAAATATTCTCTACTGATATTTAAACACATGTAATGCTACCTGCACTACATAATGCACATGAGCGTAGAAGCTTAATACAGTTATTTACAAGATAAAAAATATAATGTAGCATTACCAGAATATATAGTATTTTTTAGATTTCTGTCTCTTGGAAAGAACTGTTTTAGTCCAATCCAGTAGAACAATATGTTCCCATTACGTGCTGACAATTGCTGGTTCTAGATAGAGCCAGACCAGACCACATCGATTATATCTTGTTGGTATTTTAAACATATTTGTTTCACCATGCACTGTTATAGCCAGTAGCTCGATGTTGGCATCTTCAAGAACAAACATTTATCCACGTTTAAAAAGCTAAATATAATAGTTACCTGCACTGTTTTAGAAACGTAAAAACAAATGAAGACAAATAGTGTTTTGGCAGTCTACATCTTCATAAACAGTGAGTCCAGAAAAGTAAAAACAAAAATATATACACACTAATATAAATTAATAAATAAATATGTTAAAAAAAGCATGAAGTGCTATCAGCCTGTTTGTTCGGTTTATGGCGACCATTCACCTGTTGTTCTTATTTCCTTTTCTTTTTTTAGGTACGTTTGTCAGTTTACGAGCGTGCACACTGTGTCTGTATACACGTGCGCATGCGCAGAATTTATTTATTTAATTATTACTGCCATTTATAAAGCGCCAACAAATTCCACAGCGCTGTACAATTGGGAAAAAAGACAAAACACAGTAAGAACAGACCGACACATTAGGTAGAGGGCCCTGCCCGTTAGCTTACAATCTAAAGCTTAAAATGAGGAGATGAGACAACAGGTAGCAGGAGAATTTATATGTGATGACAGAGATAGTTAATGGTATAACTGCTGCAGCTGATAACAGGGCCGGACTGGGGATACAAAGCAGCCCTGGGAAAAAAAAAAATCGATGCCAGCCCCATAAGTCATTGTGCCATATATTGTTGCATGTAATATGTAAGGCTATGTCTTGCCACCCCAGATGATTGGGTGATATATATATATATATATATATATGCTTTTTCTAATATAAAATATTGATCCTTTCAGATTAAAACATTTAATTATACAGTAAGCATACTCACATGCAGACATAGACAATCTCACTGACACACACAAGCTCATTGATACACAGCCTCATAGACAAACAATTTCACTAATATACATAAGCTCATTGACATAAAAACACAAGCTCACTCACTAGCAGGCACACACACACATCCAAGCAAGCTCACTCACTAGCAGGCGCACACACACACAGCTTAATGTAGTGGTTCTGGTGTCTATAGCCTGTCCCTGCAGGCTTTTGAATGTAAACACTGACTTTTCAGAGAAAAGGCAGTGTTTACATTGCTTCCTAGTGACACCTCTAGTGACAGACACTCAGACGGTCACTAGAGGTGCTTCCTGTGTCAGTGCGGATTAGCTGAGATCCTCAAGCTTGATGATCTCAGTCATAGAGGCAGAGACCAGCACGACGTTGAAAAAAAAAAGTGAGTACAACACTATTTTTAAAAGCACACACAGACACCACGACTGACACACACACACACACCATGACAGACACACCATGACACAGACCATGACACAGACAGACACACATACACCATGACAGACACACACACACACACACACCGTGACACAGACACACACACACGACACAGACACACACACCATGACAGACACACACCATGACACAGACACACAAACACACATCATGACACAGACAGACAGACACACAAACACACACACACACACACCATGACACAGACACACACACACACCATGACAGACAGACAGACACACACAGCATGACACAGACACACATACACTCCCACTGACATACATACTTGTTGCTACCTGTGTGGGTGGGCAGACTGATAGGTGTGCTGGTGGCCGCAGGGAGAACTTGAATGGTGGCTGCAGGGGAAGCTCTTCTGGCGGCCGCTGGGGGAGCAGGCTGTTCTGTCTCTGCTCCCCCGCCCTCGCGCGCAGCTTAATGAGACTGGGGCCGGAATATGACGTCATATTCCTGCCCCGGTCTCTTTCTAGCACGCGAGGGAGGGGGAGCAGAGACAGAAAAGTCTGCTCCCCCAGCGGCCGCCAGAAGAGCTTCCCCTGCGGCCGCCATTCAAGTTCTCCCTGCGGCCGCAGGTCACCGAAATGTCTCCCCGACCCCAGGTGCCGACGGCCCACCGGGAAATTTCCCGGTATCCCGGTGGGCCAGTCCGGCCCTGGCTGATAACATGTGAAGGTAATAGGGAGGTGATTGGCTGTGGTTCCAAACAGCTGGAGGTGCATGCTATATAGTTAGAAGGAACCAGGGTGGGCGGGAGGAGGGGATTGTGGGTGGTTAGAGCCGAGTAAAATGAAATGGCCTTCATGTCGCTGGGATGAATGGTTTGGGACTAAGGAAGAGAGATAAGACAGTTACTTTACTTAAAAGGAATTTACTGCTGGGAGTGGCCTGCAGGGGGGAGAGAGAGGGGGAATAGAGCAGGCCAGCCATTTGCACAAATGCTGGAATTCATTTGAACAGTCTACGCATGCACACAAACTTTGGATTTCATTTGTATGAATGCATCATCAGCTCATGCCACTGGGAGAAGCACAGCATATGCGTCAATGGGTTCCAGGGTGGAATGCACGCCGCAATTCAGGTGGATTCCATCACCAACATATTTAAGAAGCATCCCTGGTGAGAAGAATTTATATCCCTGAGGAAGTCCAAGCTGCAGGACGAAACGCATTGGATATACTGAGGACTTATGTACTTTTATTTGTTTTTATATGTTTTAATTTTTTTCTGACTTTGGTTTATCTCCATATATGCCTGGTTTCCAGTACCACGCTTTCGTCTAAGGTCTACATTGGTCTGTAAGTGCATTCTAATAAATTCCTTTTGTGTTTTTACTGTACTTCACTTGGCCTTTTCTTTTCTACATATGCATTATTGGAAGACTGTCCATACAGGAGCGACATCTTGCAACTACATCTGTGTGTACCCCTGGGAGGGTGACAAACCTAAATATCCATATGATTGTGAGTTTTTTTTTTGTATACTTTACATTCTATATTTTTTATACAGTATTATGCTATGTTGTATTATTGATTTTTATAGATTCCATTGACTTCTAGGATCTTTCAATATCTTACCTTTGCCAGGTGGTTATAATTCTTTTTATACATATTGGTGTTTTCCCACTTTCTTGTATTGTATTTAGTCCAGAAAAGTATACTGTAATATATTATTTATGCTAATAGGATTTTAAGTGTGGCTTTGATGTATCAAAGATGGCTGGAAATGTACTTATTTCATAATCAGTTTCAATTAAACAGTAGGAGAATAAAGAGTGTATTGTGCACTTCATGGTGACATCTTTGTCAATGTATTAGATTGTTTTTCATTAAGAGCGTAGGTGACAATCGGGTATTATCTTTCAGCTCTCTCTTTGAGACAGGTCGCTCTGACATTTGAGTTCCATTTCATGCTCCCATATCAAGGTTCAAATAACTCTGCAAGGCTGTTAACATCCAAAAGGATAATTATTACATTATATTCTTTTCTAACATTGCCCCAGGAGAATACCTTCTCCGAATCAGTATTTTCACAGGGAATGTAGATCATGTAAATTGCTACAATTAAGAATAATTGTTTGTCACCAATGACACTGGAATACATTACTAGCCCTTTTTGTCTGGAACTAGCTCAATAACAAGCACTCTTTTTTCATTCAGTTGCTAAGGCCTATGACTGTAGAATGTGACTCCCATCAAGAACCATTGATTGTAGTGCTGAATGTTTCTAGTCTCCTGACACAATCTACAGATAATGTTCTACTGTGCATTCTAGTTATAGATACATGTTTTAGGTAGGCATTCGGATCTGATTTGCCTTTTAGCCTCTTCATGAAAAATCACTTGAAATGTTTTAAGGTGAATATGCTTTTTTGTAGGGGTATAAATGCCGTATACATAAAAACCCAACTGTTGATATACCTATATCTCAGGATCTTAGGATAGCAGTTGTACACAGTGGCGTACTAAGGGGAGCGCGGGGGGGGCGGTCCGCCCCGGGTGCCACACAGCAGGGGGTGCCAGGCTCTGTACCCCCTGCTCTCCCGCAGCTCCGGCAGACCGGCGCTCAGTCAGTGAGTCAGAGCACAAGGAGGGGATTCCCAGCCTGCGTTCTGACTCACACACTGAGCTGCAGGTAGGCTATTTCGGAGTGTACCAGCAGGGGGCGCAGAACCAGGTTGCTCCCCCGCGGTCACTCTGTACAGATCCCCTGCACCTGCTGCCTGCCTGGGAAGGAGCTGCTGCCCCTGCACCCTTCTAAATGGTAAGTAACTATTATACCCCCCCTGCCCTATACCCCATTGCCATTATAACCCCCCTGCCATTAAATCACCCCCACCCCTGCCCTATACCCCCCCTGCCATTAAATCACCCCCCCTGCCATTATATCACCACCACCCCGCCCTATACCCCCTGCCATTAAATCACCCCCTGCCATTATATCACCACCCCCCCTGCCCTATACCCCCTGCCATTAAATCACCCCCTGCCATTATAACCCCCCTCCCTGCCCTGTACCCCCTGCCATTATATCACCACCCCCTGCCATTATAACCCCCCTCCCTGCCCTGTACCCCCCTGCCATTATATCACCATCCCCTGCCATTATAACCCCCCTCCCTGCCCTGTACCCCCTGCCATTATATCACCCCCACTGCCCTATACCCCCTGCCATTATATCACCCCACCTGCCCTATACCCCCCTGCCATTATATCACCACCCCCCCTGCCCTATACCCCCCTGCCATTATACCGCCCCCTCCCTGCCCTGTACCCCCCTGCATTATACCACCACCCTCCCTGCCCTGTACCCCCCTGCCATTATACCACCACCCTCGCTGCCCTATACCCCCCTGCCATTATACCACCACCCTCCCTGCCCTATACCCCCCTGCCATTATATCACCCCCCTACCCTATACCCCCTGCCATTATACCACCACCCTCCCTGCCCTATACCCCCCTGCCATTATATCACCCCTGCCCTATACCCCCCTGACATTATATCACCACCCCCCCTGCCCTATACCCCCTGCCATTATACCACCACCCTCCCTGCCCTATACCCCACACGGCCATTATCCCCCACCCTCCCTGCCATTATAATCCCCCCTGCCATAATAATCCCCCTGCCCTATACCCCCACCTCCCTGCCATTATAACACCCCCCTCCCTATACCCCCCCGCCATTATACTCCCACCCCTTTACCCCCACACCGCCTGCCCTATACTCCCACCTCACTGCCATTATAACCCCCCTGCCATTATACTCCAACCCCTCCTGCCCTATACCCCACCTCACTGCCATTATAACCCCAGAGCAGCCACCAAATGGTGAAACAGACCCTGCTGATCCTGCACCCTCCTAAATGGTAAGGTACTACTATACCCCCCTGCCCTACAATCTCCCTGCCATTATAACCCCACCCCCCTGCCCTATATCCCCCACCCTCCGTGCCATTATACCCTCACCCTCCTTGCCCTATTCCCCCATGCAATATCACACACGAAGTCCCAGACCCCAATCTACTCCGACCCACCCAGGCACATACAACTGTTCCCCTACTGTCACATAGACACATTACACACAGGCTCACATTCACAAATTACATATGCAGTCACACACAATGCACATACATACGCTGTCACAAACACATTTTTTTACACAAGGGACAAGGACAGATATATTCTGGGAGGCAGTGAGGTTAGTGCGCGCCCTGCAGTGAACCGGCAGCTGGGATAAGATGGCATCGTCATCACTACTGGGAGCACAAGTGAGATGTGCAGGAAGAGCGCCCAGCAGCAACCGTTAATCCCCATGGGGAAGATCCAAGAGCAAGGTAGGGAAGCTGGGTGGACATCTTAATTACTAAATGTGTGTAAGAATGTGATTTTTGTGTGTGTCTGTGATTGTGTGTATCTCTGTCGTTAAGTGTGTGTTTATTGTGATTGTGTGTCTGTGATTAGGTGTATGTCTGGGATTGTGTGTGTATTTATATACACACACAACCACAGATGTACAAGTCTGTGTGTATATAAATGTGTATGTGTTTAGTAGATAGCTCCCTTATTTGGTGTCCTTAAATATGTTAATCCCACATAAGGATAACAAATACGGGAGTTATCTACTAAACAACTGAAAGATTAAAATTAAGTAAAAGGCTTTTACATTTTGATCTTTTAGCAGTTTAGTAGATATTTTCCTAAATGTATGCTCTTATGTGAGATTTCCATATTTAAATATGCTAAATTAGGGTGCTCTTTAGATCTAAATATGGCAATCTCACATAGGGATATCAAATAGAGGAGTTATCTGCTAAACAAAGATCGAAGTTTAGAGGTGTCAGCCAGCGCAGAACAGGAAATCTGGGTGGCTAGTGAATTATATGCAAATGTGTTGTCTGATTGTGTGTATATATTTGTGTATGTGTATATGTGCATACATCTTAGCATTTTGCCAACACTACACAAAAGCACACCCCTGCATTCAAACAACACTACAAACACACCGTTAAAATATCACCATGTTTTTGATATAACCACACCACTGCCCTATACTGCCAACATTACACACAAATGCATGCCTGCATTCAAACGCCAACACTACACACCCCTACATTCACTCACACATTTTCCATACAAAAACCCATGCTTACATTTACATTTACATTTAGATGCACAAACACTGCTCAGTGCTACATTCATTGTAAAAAAATTGGGTGTTTTTTTACATTTTAAGGGGGGGGGGTGCCATAAGGAGGATCCGCCCCGGGTGCCAAATGCTCTAGGTACGCCCCTGGTTGTACATGGAAATATAGGCACATGAATATTAGGTTGAGCACTACATCTACATAAGAAATAGGTTTATAAAACCAGAACGCATTAAGAGTTGTGTTAAAAAGTTCGAGCAGACACTTTTTCTATGAGCTCCATGGCCATCTGTGAACTTCCTAACTTTATCATTACTTTGAGAATCACAATACATATGTATTCTACACCAATGGATACTGGAAAACAACAGGGAGGTGCACAAAAAGGAAGAGGCTGCAGGCAATGGATACAGAGATGTTACTGATCTCCTTCAGAGGCCCCAAAGAGAACCTTGTTGGATTTTAACAAGGCATTACTTTTCTTACAAATCTTAGGACTCTTTAAAAGACTCATCAGTTATACGTCAAACATCACTCAAGAACCTCTGTGATGTAGATATCTGCAAATTTGATGTAGAAATCTACAAATTTGTACCCAGATCTGGATACTGCGGAGTACAGAATGAATAGGGGAACAATGCGTTGGTTTAATTTGTGGTTGTCATTTGTTTGAATTTTGGGTTAAACACTATATTGACAAATCAAAAAACAAAACGAAATAGACAATAGGTAAACAGTTTTGTTTGTTTCATGAGTTCCGTCCATGGCACCAAAACAAAAGATGATTGATGGAAAAAAATATGATTAGGGAACAGTCAATAAAATGATTTTATTTCTAGATTCTCAAGTGAGAATTGACTAATTGAGGTAAAACGTGGGAGCAGTAAAAATATATATGTGTATATATATATATTTATATATTATATTTTTATAATACAGATGAGTTTATTACAGGAGCTGTTTTGTTCTATAATATGCTGTCAAATTGTTCCAGTTAAAAATTTGCATGCTTTCATTGCATGAAAAAAGGTGATACACTTGACCAAGGGAGCTAAAGGATCACAAAGTATTAGGCTTTGTTAACAATATTCCATCACCTAATACATTTGCAATGCGCAGATGTCTAACAAGGCACTATTATGGGGCCTTGTTGAGCAACATTTATGTGTTTATATTTTTTGTTTAGCTCTTTTTTTTAGTGACCTCAAAAGCATTAAGTCATTGTTTTATTTAGCTTTCTCAATAATAATTGAAACTAAAACTGTGTATAAAATAAGTGGAAAAATTGATTTGTGTGTCCGAAACACAAATATTTTGAACTTTAATTATACTCTCACCAAAAAGAAAAAAAAAACACATAAAACATAATAGTGTAATCTATATAAACTAACATACAGTGATAATATCCTATAAAGTGTGCACTCCAATATGCAAAGTCAACTATACCTAGCTCAGAGAACAAAGATGGTGTCTTAAAGGGAAACTGTCATGCCTAACCTGACCCTCTGCTCCCATGCCACCATCTTCTTATATGGGTGGGTGTTAAACTTTTGTAACACTCACCTCCAGTCTGCTCACCCTCCTCAATAATTTGTTCTGCCTGGGAAACTTCCACAAGCAGGGCAAAGCTCCTCCATGCTGGCTTTGATTCCAGCATAACAGCATTTGAATTTTTAAGTAGGCTTTTCTTCCAATCTTCATTTGCTAACAAAACTGCTAGAACAATTTATAGTCGAAATGTCATGCTCTTTAAAAACAATAGTTTGGGAGTGACATATTTCCTTTATGGTTCCACCATACTTTCCAAAATAGGAAATTCCTATAGTCCAATCCTCACTTACACAAAAGAGAGCCTTTATGAACTGGCTCAAGGTTAAAACACCATTTTAAACACCTGATACTTTGGGGTAACACCTCCCACTCCTTGGTGAAGCTAGAACTCGAGACAGTAAGGTGTAATAAACAACTCTTTATAATAAAAAAAAAAACATTTAAGAAAGCCCTTTAGATGGTTGCTTTAATACAAGTGGATCTGCATGTCAAAATGACTGATATTATGAATAGGGTACCAGCCTTTTTAATGAAAGACTTTATTCAAGAGAATTTGTATCTTAGTAGACTAGATGTCTTTAAGGTAACATGCGATTAAAAGGTGATATAATGACCTTAAGTAAACTTTACTAGAGGATTAGACCTAGTATAAGCAATCATCATATAATACTTGTATTTCTTCCTTCCCTATTTTTTTTTTATTGGATCCGTGTTATTAATGCCACCAATAAGAAGTAAGATGTGCAACATATCGGTGTCCCTATTTATACAGGGTAATCTTTGATTTTTTTATGTGTTTAGAACTATTGGTGCACACTCCTCTATCATCCATACTGCATCGTTTTATCCTTCCTTTCCTGCTTATATTCTCACCCTCTTGATTATTTTTCAACTTGTCTTGATCGAACTAGTTAACTTTTCTTAATTAGAACAATCTTGACAAGCACAAGGTCATACAAAATATGTTGGAGGACTTGACAGGTCTTTACAAGACTTGACAAAGATAGGACTGGCAGAGACACAACTATTTTAACTAGAAGACCCAACTATTTACAATTAAAGACATGTTTTTCTACTTAATAACATAAGAAGTGTTACCAGTGGCACACTCAATAAACAGTGAGGCCTTTTAGGGACGTAACCATGTTCACGAGGTAGAGCATATTATGGATCTTTGCTATACCTCAACTGCATGGAAAAAAAGGAAACATTGTTGGAAAGATGCTTGATGCACTTTGAAGCAAGATCACTGGGTACCCTGGACTGAGTCGCCAATGACAGTAACAGCAGCCAATGACAGACACCTTTGCTGCAGTCAATTAATATACTTTATAACATTCTGCATCACTATTCTCCACGACAGGGTTCAAAGGTAAAATTGGGGACATTTTACTCCTCTAACATCTCCCTGACGTGTGGAGTCCCCCAGGGTTCGGCTTTATCTCCAATCCTGTTTAACATCTATATGAGGCCACTGACCCATATCATCCGCCGCCACATGCTTCCCTATCATATCTATGCTGACGATACCCAGTTGTACTTTCGCCTGGCCAAGAAAAAGGAGGATCAAATCAATCTTTCTTCATGCCTACAGGATATCCAGTCGTGGATGGGAGCCAATTATTTAAAACTTAATGGCTCCAAAACTGAATGCATCATCTTCAGTAACCAGGAGGTGAATAGTATCTTTCCCTCATGGCCGGACTCGTTTTCTCCATCTCCGAGTCCTGCCACTAAGGTCAGAGATCTGGGAGTCATTCTCGATTCCAGGTTGACACTGAAGCCTCAGATTAATCAGGTGGTAAGCTCTTGCCACTACCACCTGAAGCTTCTGAGGTCTATTTTCAGATTCATTGCCCCCTCCGATCAAATCTCGGTGGTCAACGCCATCATCAGTAGCCGATTGGACTACTGCAATGCTCTGTACATTGGACTGCCTCAGAACATCATACACAAGCTACAGTTGATACAGAACGCAGCTGCAAGGCTACTTACGGGTGTGGCCCGTAATGACCATATCACTCCATCATTAAGAGCCTTGCACTGGTTGCCCGTTCGTGAACGGGTTCTGTTTAAAAATGGTTGTTTGGTATATAAGGCAGTCCATGGTATGGGACCAGACTATCTGAAGGATAAATTCACACGCTATACTCCCAGTCGATCCTTGAGATCGGCTGATTTAGCCTTATTGAAGATTCCAAATTTTAAAAATAAAAAGTGCGGAGGGAGAACGAGTGATGTTCAGGGAGCGCAATTTTGGAACTCCCTGCCTCTGACATTAAGACTTGAGAATGATCTACTGAAGTTTCGCCGGAGCTTAAAAACAGTTTTATTTGCTCAGGCGTATGGGATGACATGAAACTTTTAACCTGGTTCAAATGCATGTGATTATAATGCTGTTGTTTGCTGGATATTGTTTTGTCTGTTTTATTGCTGGTATGCGCATCGAGACCCTATGGGTAATAAGACTGCGTTTCTTAAGAATTTTTAATAAATAAATAAATAAATAAATAAATAACTATCAAGGAGGAATTACCAAAAGGATATATAGGCAGCAGGATGCAGGAATCTGTTTATTTCCACCAATCATCCCCCTCTACATAATGAAGCTTGCCAGTTGTGTCATTTATAAGGGAGCATGTGTATCCATTTCCATTATGATGGAACTGGTTTTGAAATTAATTCTGTAGCCATACTGCTTTCTATACAAAAATGGAAATAATAGCCTTCTACTCCTCTTACTGCTAACCTTTTGATAAACATATTGATTGCATTTTTCCTGGTAAAATATTTTATAAAGAAATAAATAATATATACTGGCAATACTACCTAAAATATATTACCCTATACTTAAGGCTCCATAATACTAAGTTCACGTAAAGTTACAGTGTAAGGTATGTTAGTGCACCCTGCATGATTACAGTATCAATTATAGCATTGTCCCAGTACTGTGATAAAATTTATATTGTCGATGGAGCAATATTGACTCCACATTATTATTATTATTTTGTTTTGTTTTTTAGGTTTTTGTTTATGGTTTGCTCCAATACAGTAGACATAACAAACACAAAGCAGATAGCTGTAGTACAATATTTCAAGATAAACACGATAGAGACATACAATAACACTGCAACCATAAAATCCCAGACTGGAACAAGGATTTTTGTAGTGTAAGTCTATGAAGGAACTATGTCATACGCAGTGTTCATCAAGAGGCCATAAGTTTGGTGAAGCAATAGCCTGCAGACAGTGTGTCTTATCCTTCTTTATCCCTATAAAGGAGAACAGTGGTAACTGAGCAGAGGGATCCCTGCCATTGTAAAGTTGATGGAGAGAGGTCATTGAAAAAAGTGAGCTTTTTAGTTTCAGAACTATAGTCCCAAAGTTGTTGTGCTGTTTTCATAAAACAATGTTTGTCCTGCTCTCTTTGGAACTTAATTAAAATGGATTTCAGCACCCCCTGAGACCTCTATGCAAATCTGTAGGCATGTCCTTAGCATGGGAGCTTAAGTACATGGAGGACAGCAATCTCCTCAGAAAATGGGGCAACTCTTCAGGGCCCAGTGTTTCTGGAACCTTTCTGACTCGAATATCGATGTTATGTATTGACTGTTGGGGTGTGTATGAGTATGTGAGTTTGCGTATTGTGATTTATGGACTGTTTGGCTGTTGTTGACTGTGGATAATGCACTTCCTTTTTTTAGGTTCCCCACTTCCTGTTCCTGCCTGTTGTTGGTTGGTGGAATGCTCTAGGGATCTAAATGGTGGCTAAAGAAACCCTGTGTAATAAGGCAGCAATATGATGAGCCTGATTTATATGTATTAATAAAGTGAGTACTTGGTTATGCAGAAAGAAGTATACTGTTTTGTAAAAGACAGACTATAACATCAGGAATATTGCAGCATTTTACTAAACATCACAATAGATTGGTGTTCAAACTCAGAGAAATTGGTCTAGATGAAAATTCTTGTTCTTGGGTAGAACATTGGCTTAAAAATAGAGTACAGAAAGTTGTCATTAATGGTAAAATTTCAAACTGGTCAGAGGTGGCAAGTGGTATCCCTCATGGTTCTGTTCTGGGACCGCTTCTATTTAAAGGGACACTATAGTCAGCCAGACCCATTCAGCTCAATGAAGTGGTCTGGGTGCCAGGTCCCTCAGGTTTTAACCCTTCACATGTAAACATAACCGTTTCAGAGAAACTGCTATGTTTACATTTGGGGTTAATCCAGCCTCTAGTGGCTGTCTTCCGGACCATAGGTAAGCATGGAGAAACTTGCCGTGCATGCGCATTTGGCTCCAGTGATATCGGATGGGGGAGCTGACGTTGGACAGGGAGGAGAGGTCACCAGCGCCGGCGCTGGATTAAGGTAAGCTGCTGAAGGGATATAAACCCCTTCAGCACCACGGGAGGGGGACCCTGAAGGTGAGGGCACCGCTTTGTTTTCCTGACACTATAGTGATCCTTTAACATATTTATAAATGATATTGAAGTAAGCATTGAAAGCCATGTTTCAGTGTTTGCAGATGACACAAAACTCTGTAAAGTAATACAATGTGAGCAAGAAATGACTTTTGCTGCAGGGGGATTTAGATAGACTGGAGGATTGGGCACTCAAATGGCAGATGACATTTAATGTAGAAAAATGAAAAGTTATGCACTTGGGGGTAAAGAATGCACAAGCAACATATACCCTAAATTGTAGTACATTAGGGATAACAACACACGAGAAGGATTTGGTAATTGTTATAGAGAACAAACTAGGCAACAATGTGCAATGTCAATCAGCAGTGGCTAGGCCAGTAAGGTATTGTCAAGCATAAAAAGGGCATTAATTCTCCAGATGAGAATATAATTTTGTATCTTTATAAATCACAGGTAAGACCACATCTTGAATTTGCTGTGCAATTTTGAGCACCTGTTCTAAAGAAGGATATTATGGCACTAGAAAAAGTGCAGAGGCAGGCAACAAAGTTAATAAAAGGAATGGAACATTTTAGCTATGAAGAAAGGTTAACAAATTTAAACCTATTTAGTTTAGAAAACATCACCTCAGATGGCATATGATAACATTATACGAATATATCTGGGGTCAGTATAAACCATTGTGTGTAAATCTATTCACAAACAGGACTATACATAGGACACAAGGTCATGAGTTTAGACTGGAAGAAACAAGATTTGGTCTAAGGCAAAGGAAATTTCTTTTTACCGTAAGAACAATAGGGAAGCGGAATTCTCTGCCTGAAGAAGTGGTTTTATCAGAGTCTGTACAGATATTTAAACAGCAACTATATGCATACTTGCAAAAACATAACATTTAATTATATAATTTTTAAACTGTAGGGAAATAGCTTCTTGATCCAAGGTTAATCTGACTGCCATTCTGGGGTCAAGAAGGGATTTTTTTCCTAGTTTTTTGCAAAATTGCAAGTGCTTCAAACTGTGTTTTTTTGCCTTTTTTGGATCAACAGCAAAAAACAGATGTGAGGAAGGCTTAACTTGATTGACACATATCTCTTGTCAGCCTATGTAACTATGTAACTATAACTATGCCAGTTACGGCTCCTATATCGGTCCTCTAGAGTATCCAGCGGAGTTAAGACTGAAGTATGTGCTTGCTGCATGGTGGTATCAGTTGCCATTAGGTTTGTATGTCTCGTTTGTAGGTCGTCATCATCCTTCTCCGCTATGGCAAGCTCACCTCAAACTGTAGTCACGTTTTCCCTCCAAGTCCACGTAGAAAAGACCTTGTATGTCCCTTAAGAGAGCCTTAATGTCATCTTTCATGGCTCGGGTAGTCTCATCATCCGATGAGACCTGATGTAGGTCTCCCCGAGTGTGAAAGATGTCTGGGCTATCCAACAACTACTTCTCCGAGAAGGAAGCTATATATTCCCGATCTGCCGCCATCTTCTATAGAAGGGGTTCTGCAGAAACTCCCCTATATTTTGGCATCAAGAGGGTGCAGCAGCCTGTGACCTTCTCAATTTCTTCCCCATAGTAATTTTGGAAAGGATGCAAATTGTGGGAAGGTGAGTAAAATAAACCCAGGATTGCTGTTTATAGGCTGTCATCTGCAGCGCTTGCTCAGCATGCATCTGCATGCATGGCTATGCCTTTCCGTAGCACTGTGACATTTTAAACCCCTTTATTTGATATTTTAAGTGAATCACTAGAGGTTGCTAATTTCAATTTTAGTATACAGTAATCACTTTAGAACATCATCCAGTATTTTTGTGAATGACTAAACAAATTATTAGGATGACATGATATCTATTCATCTGGCTTAATCAAATCTGTAATCTTAAGGAAAAAACATTGCTTAACTTCAAATATAAGAATTGTGTGGGTACTCATCTTACAGCCTGCTAAGATATAAGCTTGCTTTATACAGAAACATTCCTAATCCAGTTGTGTCACTGTCTTGTCAAATAAAAATGCCAATTTATATCAACAGTAATGGTAGACAAGACAGGAAAGATAATGAAAACATAGTTGTATTTATGTAGTCTGTAGTCACATATCATACAGTGTATGAAAAGGATAGACAACATGATATCACATACAGAGTATTGTCAGCATTGCATTTGTTCAGTAGACTTGGTTATGTGGAGTTTTTTGTAATAAGAAAAATTAACTACTTTAGCTTATATTTTGGTAAAGAATATAACATTCAGAATCCACAAAGGGATAGCACCATAAAGTACAAATTACTTAGTGCAGGAACTATATATAATTATAAGCAGGCATCTAGTTGTCCAAAAATATAACCATCATAAAATGAGACATAACGGTGTTCTTCAAATATATAGTTGGATTCTATTAACGGAGATTAGCTTAACTTTGGAAGCAGGCTATCAGTCTTTTGGCTACATGAACGGAACTCCAAATTTTGAAAGAAATTAAATAGCTTGTTCATTCATTATTTTGTTTGCTTTGAGAATTGCTTATATAGCAATTTGGAGTTTTGGAATTCAGACAATTATTATTATTATTATTATTATTATAACTAGCATGTATACAGTGCCTCATTATAAATCGCTGGCAAGACCACAGCTTGAATATTCTGTGCAATTTTGGGCACCTGTTCTAAAGAAGGATATCATGGCAGTAGAAAAAGCGCAGAGACGAGCTACAAAATTGATAAAAGGAATGGAGCATTTTAGTTATGAAGAAAGGTTAAAAAATGTACATCTCTTTAGTTTAGAAAAAAACTGAAATCTATTCATAAATAGGGCTATACATAGGACATGAGGTCACGCATTTAGGCTGGAAGAAAGGAGATTTCATCTAAGACAAAAAATAAATTTTACAGTTTACAGTAAAAACTATAAGGATATGGAATTCTCTGCCTGGAGAGGTGGTTTTATCAGAGTCCATACAGATGTTTAAACAGCAATTGGATACATACTGACAAAAATATAACATACAGGGATATCATTTCTAATTATTGAGGTAATAACTGCTTGATCCAAGGATATATCTAACTGCCATTTTGAGGTCAAGAAGGAATCCTAGTTTGTTGCAAAATTTGAAGCGCTTCAGACTGGGTTGTTTTGCCTTCTTTTGGATCAACAGCAAAAACATATGTGAGGAAGGATGAACTTGAAGGACACACGTCTCTTTTCAGCTATGTAACTATGTAATATGTAACATATTCTGCTGCACTTTACAGCTGTAGAATGTGGATATTATCTGACAATAAGTAATTAACATTCAAAAGCTAAGAGAAGATGTGGATTTTGGACGAATCATGATTTATGTGAAACCAAATACATAATTTTAGCTGGCATTAACAACATGCCTATGCATAATTACACTACACATACTGCTCCTAATCTTTTCCCATACAGTTGAACTGATAAAGATAGGGGGTAAAAACATAAATATAATAGAAATGGATATGAAAGACTTAATCCTCTGTTGATACAGGTCTAGAAACACAAAAGAATACTGCATATATCTTTATGAAGATCATATGTGACAAGTTACAACTCACAATTTCCAGAGCCAATTGTAGTAGGCTCTGGCTATAATGGCATGTAGATGGTAAGGATGCTTGGTTGCTGTTCCCACACTCATGTTGTCCTCCTCAGATAGATCAGAACTCAAGTTTGAGGGTAGGGTTAACAATGCAATGAATTTATTCCATCAAAAAATTATAAAAAAAGATATTTAATGCATAAATTGCAATAGATAAAACAAATCGGCAAGTTGTCCACACAATGCGTTTCGACCAACGGTCTTCCTCAGGTGTATACCTTTAACATGTTGTTCATGTCCTTTTATATGCCCAGAATATTTATTCCAAATTGGCTCCATTTTCCAGTGTGGCATCTTACTTCCGGATCCAATAAAAGCCCAACTTGAGCTCTGTCCCATTCCAAGACAGGCTTTTGTAAGAGAGGTCCTATTTCCTTGTTTCTAATTTGTGCACATTTAACATGACATTGCACCATTGTGTTTTTTAATTGTGCCATTTGCAGCTTCCAAGATGCAACTGATGGCATTTCATTAGATTAACTTCTGATACCTTTCAATTTATGATGGAATTGCAGACCTGCAACATCACCATTTTGTTAATCTCACAATTCCACGGTGTTTATTTTGAAAACATTTAATTAATGCTGATGAGTGACATAAAGTCTAGTATTAATCATGTTGGTTATATAAATATATATATATATATAGCTACTGCCTCGCATCTTTGCCCTTTTGGCAAAAGCAGTTAGGGCCTCACCTGTCACGTTCAACCTATTTTAAATCTCTTTAATCCTCACTGAGAGGCCAACACCACACCACAACGCTCCGTGGCAACTGTATCCAATGGGCCAACTCACAGGTAGAGCCTTTCATCGTCACTTGGCAACTAGTTAGGTTCACAAGTCACCAATTTAGCTTAATTGTTTGGTCACTTGGCATAACATAGGTCAGACAGTATCTTGGTGTTATACAGTATCTCCCACTAACAAAATCTTTCTCTCAGGTATGGTTAGAAATGCTGATATAATGTAAAATGTATCTGCCAGGTGTATGTCTAATCATGCCACATTTATTGTTTCGCATTTACGTTTTTAAAGTCACCACATAAGTGACTCATTTAACGATACAACTTCCCTTCTTACAACAACCACTCGTTCTACAGAACTTATGTTTAGCTTGTACTGGCTGTTAGGGTTCCCTAAGTGGCCATAGGTAGTTTTCAATTTTATGTGCTATTATTTAGCAGTCCAGCGAGGCCAACTCCCATCCTCAACTACGGAGGTATTCGCCCCTCATGCCAAATCATAGTTACTGCCTCGCATTTCTACCCTATTGGCAAAAACAGTTAGGGCCTCACACATCACGGCCATCACTTATTTTGAATCTCTTTAATCCTCACTGAAAGGCCAACACCCTGCCACAACGCTCAGTGGCAAACATACCCTACGGGCAAAATCATAGGTAGAGCCTCTCATCGCCGCTTGGCAACTATTTAGGTTTGAAAGTCACCAATTTAGCTTAATTGTTTCACCACTTGGCATAACATAGGTCAGCCAGTATCTTCGGGTTATACAGTATCTCCCACTAACAAATTTTCTCTTTCAGTTATGGTTATAAATGCTGATATCATTTAAAGTATTGATTGCATAATGTTGACACGTATTAAAGGGTTAAACTTATCTTTTTGCCCTCTTTTTACAGGCCTACCCAAACATCAGTTTCTGCACACCACAACGGACTTATGCACCACTAACATAACTGGGCTTATTGTCCCTGACCAAAAAAAATAAAATAAATAATAGCTGTAATCCAATATATATAGTTCTAATCAAAATTATTTAACCCCCATTGAAAATCAGGTTTATTGTCAAAATGTACAGACTTTTAGCTGTTTGCAATGACGAATCAAACAAAAGCAATTGACATAGCTCAACACAACAAATGTTTCAAGTGGTTTCATCAAATTTAACTGAAAATGCAACTTATAATGACTTCTGGGAAGCATCTTTAGTACTTAGTAGAGCACTCTTTTGCTGTTATGACCTGCTGCAAACAAGATGCATAGCCAGACACCAGCTTTTGGCAGCATTCCTGAGGAATCTTAGCCCATTGTTCATGACCAATGGATTCCAGTTCAGTAGTATTTTAGGGTTTGCGTACTGCAACCATGTTCTTCATATCTCACCAGAGATTTTTCATTTGGTCAGGCGACTTGTAATGGAACTCTGCAGTGGCACAAGTGAGCAAAAGTGGGGACTAACTAAAAGGCAAGCTATTGAGGTTTATGTGAGCTTTTGCCCTCATATTCTCTGCTTTTGTTACTAAACTAAATACTCATTTTGATGCTCCCGTCATTCTCAATGGGAAAACATGTTCCATAACCCCTTCTTCACTAGCATTTATGAGGTTCTCATATTGTCTCATTGCATTTAGCATACAGTTGTGACATCAGTTGCACAAGCTACCACTGTCAACTTTATCATCACCAGTACCACCACAACCAATCTCACAACCATCAACTTCACCAGTACCGCCACCATCAACATTTCCATTAGTATTAATTAACTAAATACTAGTGTACAAGCGAATGTTGCAACAGCTTCCACTGCCCCTGATGCAAATCCACCCACATCCTCAGCAGAAGCAAGGGTTGAGGGTAGTGTATTAAACCAACAAAGCAACGTTTTGGGATCACTTTAAGTACCTCCAAGAAGGCTAGCTTGCAAATTGCAAATTGCAAAGTAAGGAAGTCATTAGGGGGTGAGTGAAGGGTTATCTCACTAGTGCCGGTATGAAGCAACATCTGCAAGGATAACGCAAGTTTGTAATTACTGAGGGAAGGAGCAGAACAAGAAAGTACTAGGGCAGGCAGCAGGTGCATATCTGATTCTGCACAGCTGTCACAACCTACCACAAGCACTACAACCTTCATTACCACTACCACTGCTCTTAGACAGAGTAGGGAGGATTTTAAGGATAGTGCCATTAGTGGACAGAGGCAGGTTGGACATGAACAGCCGGATCCCTTATCATCTGGTGAATTAAAAATCCCTTTTTAAATGTCTTACCTCCTCTGGTGTATCTTATCCCCCATTTTGCCCTTCATGTTTCTCTTAATTCATCCATAAAGCCCCTTTGTGTGCCTGTTACTTCCTCCCAGCCCCTTTGTGTCTCTTTCTCCCCCCAGCCCTTCTGTCTCTCTCTCTCTCTCCTGAGTCCCTTTGTGTATCTCTTTCTCCCCCTAGCCTTTTTGTGTGTCTCTTCTTCTTCTTTTTAAGCAACTACTTATTCCTGTCTGTCTGAACAAGATACTAGAAGTAAAAGCAGCTTCAGCAGTATCTCTTCCATTATACCAATCTCATGGAGAGCAGGTGAATGTTGGGGATTGCACTAGTTTTCAACAAAAGTAGTTCGGGTAAGAACAGTTGGAATCATCATTCCAGGGAAGTGTACTTTAGCCCCACTCTTGAACATTTTGTTGGATTTCAGTACATTGCTATGTCAAAACAGCAGGCTAACCTGTCTGATTTCCCAGAGATACAAGTGCTCCTACTGACCAGCATGCCTTTCTTTCGTTGACAGCACGATGGTACATGGGTATGGTGGTGGTAGTGAATAAGATCCAAACTTACTGCAAGCCATATTTGAGCATTGCAGGAGGATTGCCAGGCATCTCTACCGTAGTGTGAGGCTAGCCAACTCTTCAGACAGGAGCAAGAGAAAAAAGGATTTCTCACACATCATTACAACAGATTTCTGCACCTTCTGGAACACCACTTTATAGACATGGTGGAAAGAACTTTGGATCAGCAGGAGGCAATCCAAAATCAATATTTCCACCACCCCAGTGGTTATGACTCTCCGTGGTTGTGTGAGTATTGTGTGTCAGTTCTTACTCTATTTAGGTATGTGACAGAAACTTTGAGTCACAGTAATGACAGTTTGGAATGGGCAATCCCTTTGTTTACCCACCAAAAAAAAAATACTCCTGCTGCTCCCGCTCACTTCCTGTTTTCTTTTTTTTTTTTTTTATAATTTATACATCTCAGAATAGGCATAGCACAAATGGACCAGGCAATATTGTAGTTGTTTTTGGATGCCAGCACAGTGTCAGGGTACCTGAAGTCTCTATCTCCGAGAGAGGTAGAGACTTAGACGTCCATCCGTCCGGACGGGCTGTTTCCTCTGTTCCTCGCGGTCCATCCGGTCACGTAAACGCCGGCCGCGAGGGACTCACTCCCTTTTCTAGCATGACGTCCGGAAACCGACGTCATGACGCCAATCCGGAACGACCTGTCACTCAATCCTTCAGAGACTAATCAGGACTCATCGGAGGCGTGTCTACCCTTCCGAGCTAGGGTATTTAAACTTGCTTCTCCCATTTGCTCATTGCCCTGTCGTGGTTCTAGTCTGCCTAGTCACACAGTGCTCTTGTATTTCTGTTATCCCTTTGGTTCTGACCCGGCTTGTTTGACTTACTCTGTTTATCTCCGTTACCCTTGACCCGGCTTGTTCCTCGCTTACCTGTCTTCTCGTTCCCTCGACCTCGGCTTGTCTTTGACTATTCTCTATATTCTCCGTACGTTAGTCCGGCCATTCTAAGGTCCGGTATACGTATCCTGTACCTGTTTGTACTCTGCGTGTTGGATCCCTGTCCCGATCCTGACATTACGACAGGGCCAATGGATCCTGCAAGTACAAACAGTCAGCTTGGTCCTTCTGATCCTAGGTTCGAGGCCATGGAGCACAGAATGGATCAGATGGCGCTAGCACTACAGGCGTTATTGTCTCGTGCTAATAACCCGCCAGAGGAGACGCGTACTACTTCTATTCCTCCTGTGAGCTCAGGCCTAGAGGTAGCCACTGTAGGTGCCTCATCCCGTATTACTCCACCAGTACGTTATGGTGGCTCACCTGAGAAGTGGCGTGGTTTCCTTAACCAGATCAGTATCCACTTTGAATTACAACCTCGCTCCTATCCTACAGATAGGGCGAGGGTTGGATTTATTATCACCTTACTCATTGAGAAAGCTCTGAGATGGGCCAACCCATTATGGGAGAATGATAACCCTTTGGTATATAATTATAATGCCTTTGTAGCTGCCTTTAGAAGAACTTTTGACCCTCCTGGTAGAAAGGTCAATGCAGCTAGATTACTGTTGCGCCTGAGACAAGAGAACCGAACTCTTGTGGATTATGCACTAGAGTTCAGGTCTTTGGCGGCAGAAGTTAAGTGGAACGAGCAGGCATATATAGATGTATTTTTGAATGGGCTATCAGATGTAATCCTCGACGAGGTTGCTACTAGAGAGCTTCCTGAAAATTTGGAGGATTTAATTTCATTCATTTCTCGTATTGATGAGCGTTTAAGAGAGAGACAGAACACTTGAGAGAGGAACCTTAGACCTTCATTTAAATTAGCTCCCGCATTTCAAAGTCCTGATTCCACTACCTCACTATGTCCTGAACCTATGCAGATAGGCAATACTCGCCTCTCAGAGGAGGAGAGGCAATACAGGAGAAGGGAGGGATTATGCATGTATTGTGGAGTCAGAGATCACCTACGCCTGAATTGTCCTAATCGTTCGGGAAACGCTCGCACCTAAGTTTCTCTAGAGGACAGGCCTTGGGTGTTTCTATTTTGTCCTCTACGCATAATTATAAAGATCACAGGCTTCTGCTACCAGTTTCTTTAACTTGGGAAAGGGGAATACTAAGGACCATGGCTTTGATAGATTCCGGTGCTGCTGAGAATTTTATCGATCAAGCCTTTGCTACTAAACACACTATCCCATCCCAGTTAAGGGATACACTCTTGGCCGTTGAGGCCATAGATGGTAGACCTTTACTTGAGCCTGTTATCTCTCGTGAGACCATCCCAGTTAGCTTAACTGTTGGTATCTTACACGAGGAAAACTTATCGCTTATGCTTATTTCATCCCCTTCTATTCCCATAGTCCTGGGTTACCCATGGTTAAAAAGACATAACCCTATTATTGATTGGGAGTTAGGGGAGATACTCTCATGGGGCCGTCATGACGCCAATCCGGAACGACCTGTCACTCAATCCTTCAGAGACTAATCAGGACTCGTCGGAGGCGTGTCTACCCTTCCGAGCTAGGGTATTTAAACTTGCTTCTCCCATTTGCTCATTGCCCTGTCGTGGTTCTAGTCTGCCTAGTCACACAGTGCTCTTGTATTTCTGTTATCCCTTTGGTTCTGACCCGGCTTGTTTGACTTACTCTGTTTATCTCTGTTACCCTTGACCCGGCTTGTTCCTCGCTTACCTGTCTTCTCGTTCCCTCGACCTCGGCTTGTCTTTGACTATTCTCTATATTCTCCGTACGTTAGTCCGGCCATTCTAAGGTCCGGTATACGTATCCTGTACCTGTTTGTACTCTGCGTGTTGGATCCCTGTCCCGATCCTGACACACAGTCATAGGCACCATTTTTCCTGGTTTCTTGGCTGACAATGATTTTGGTACCAAAATCCAGATTTTTATTTATTTATTATTGCCATTTATATAGCGCCAACAGATTCCGTAGCGCTTTACAATATTATGAGAGGGGATTTAACTATAAATAGGACAATTACAAATAAACTTACAGGAACAGTAGGTTGAAGAGGACCCTGCTCAAACGAGCTTACATTCTATAGGAGGTAGGGTGTAAAACACAGGAATTTACAATCAAATACAATCAAATAAGGTGGGCTGCCCTTTAGGAGAGGGCAAAAGAGACAGGTATGTGAGGTAAGGGTTAGTCTTGGAGGCCATAAGCTTTCCTAAAGAGATGGGTTTTAAGGCACTTCTTAAAAGATGCAAGACTAGGGGAGAGTCTGATGGCGGTAGGCAGGCTATTCCATAGGAAGGGAGCCACCCGTGAGAAGTCCTGCAAGCGCAAGTTGGCCGTACGAGTGCGGACAACGGACAGGAGGTGGTCACGGGCAGAGCGGAGAGACCGAGAAGGGACATATCTATGGATCTGTGAGGAGATATAAGAGGGGCTAGAGTTGTTCAGTGCTTTATAGGTGTGAGTTAGTACCTTGAATTGACTCCTATAGCATACAGGAAGCCAATGTAAGGACTGGCAGAGGGGTGAGGTGTGAGAGAAATGACTAGAGAGGAAAATCAATCTAGCAGCAGCATTCATTACAGACTGTAAGGGTGCAGTACGGCTATTGGGAAGACCAATCAGGAGAGGGTTACAATAATCCATGCGGGAAATTACTAGAGCATGGACAAGCTCCTTGGTAGTATCTGGTGCAAGAAAGGGGCGGATGCGGGCTATGTTTTTAAGATGGAATCCACAGGATTTGGCAACATGCTGGATGTGAGGCTCAAATGTGAGACCAGAGTCAAGTATGACGCCAAGACAGCGCGCTTGCAAGGATGGACTGATGTTGGTACCACAAACTTGGAGGTAGAGCGAAAGAGGAGGATCAGTATTAGGAGGAGGAAAGACAAGGAGCTCAGTTTTTGAGAGATTGAGTTTCAGAAAGCGGGATGACATCCAGTCAGAGATGGAAGAAAGGCAAGCAGTGACACGTTGCAGGACGGCAGGGGAGAGGTCCGGGGAGGAGAGATATAGCTGGGTGTCATCAGCGTACAGGTGGTAGTGAAATCCAAAAGAGGTAATAAGTTTGCCAACAGAGGCAGTATAAAGAGAAAATAGAAGGGGACCAAGGACGGAGCCTTGGGGAACTCCAACCGAGACGGGGCAAGGGGAGGAGGTATCATTAGAAAAGGAGACACTGAATGAGCGTTGGGAGAGATAAGAGGAAAACCATGAGAGGACAGAGTCACAGAGACCAAGCGATTGAAGAGTTTGAAGAAGGAGAGCATGATCAACGGTGTCAAAGGCCGCTGAGAGGTCAAGAAGAATTAGTATGGAGTAGTGGCCTTTGGATTTAGCTGCGATTAGGCAGATGAGCCAAACATCAGCATTAACTAAATTGTGCTGTCCCCAAATGTTTTTTTTTTCTGCTGAAGAACCAATTTCTTCTCATTGCACAACTCTAGATATAATACATTATGTTCAAGGAAATAGAAAGTTGTTTTGTACTTGATATATCCCTTCCAATTTATGTGTTAGATTATATGGCCTACATTTACCAAGTCTCATTTCATGTTTTTTTGATCAAATGTCTGTGCACTGAGAATTCCCTTTTGTATCTTGGAATGCAGAATCTAACAGCACACGGTGACGCCTGTCTTGCGGACTCATGTTATACAAAAGCCTACCTAGACATTTTTTGGATGAACAGATGAAATACAGGAAGAATACATGCTCACACATGGCTACCTACTTAAAATCCCATCTCTAATTATCCTTTACTTATATTTTACATTGTGAGTCTCTCTGGTCTATCTGTATTAGTTTTTATTGAGAAACATTTTAAGTATAAGAAAATATATAAACATGCAATTCTTTAAAAATAAATATTTATACATTATCTGATCATAAACCTATATACACAAGACAATCCATCTAATCTGTTTTACTAATTTACAAAGTTGCTCCTATTAAGTAATAAATAGAGACAAACAAAATCAGGGAATACCTTAACCTTTTGATGAAAATCTTTCATATTGAGGTCTTAATTTTATTTATCAATTTCAAATACATGGACCAAAGGTTAACATCATTACTATACTGAGCTATTCCCTTCTCAATTTCCAGCTGAAAGAGAAGCTAGGGGGGGCGGGGCCGGACCGTGGAGCTGAAAGGAAGCCATCTCATGCAGCTCTGGTGCTAAGCCTGAATAGATTTTCTGCCCACAAACTGACTATTAACCCTTCAAAATAAGATATCTGAATAGAGTAACTTGCCAGCATCACAAAGAGACCAACAGACGGCTGCAGATCTTACAAAAGTGAGGAAGCTGAAAACTCGGGCCTACATGATGGCATGAACCTGAGGCCTATTGCTGTGCCTGGAAGCACTCTGCACACGCTCAGTGAACGAGCATGATATGAAATCGCCTGTCTCTCCTAACGTGCAAGAGGCGACCGGAGAGAACACGCTGCGGCCCTGCACCCCTCCCAGGACCGGGGGGGTCATCCCGGTCACCTGTTAAATTTTTTAAATTGTTTCCTGTTTTGAAGATGCAAGTTTTCATATACAGGCTTGCGGCTACCAGCCTGCAATTGCGGGACGTTGGATGCAGCTCTGCCAGTATGTACTCAGCCACTACAGGGGAGACAAGACATACATTGCGGAGCCCCCTACTTGCCTTGTCATGGAACGGATTAAACGACTCCCAACACACTCACCCAGGAGTCCGCCCAGAAATCACTCAGGAGCGCCGAGAGGACTGCCGACATGCAGTGGCATCATGGCTACCGGACTGTCTCGGGTCTGACAGGAGTGACCTCAATCTCTAGGAGATCCGGAGACCTGGAGAATGTTGCTTCCTGTTGCTGTGAGCCCGGCCGGGCCGGTCTGTGGGGGGCTGCGGTGGACCGGTGGCCGCGGGGCCGCATGGACTAAGCTTCGGAGCAGTGGCCGGCGATGGAGGGGGCCCACGGAGGCACCCTGTCTTACTTATTGAGACTCTACCAAGACAGTGGAGGTGCAGAGGCCGCCCAGTTAGTGGACTCTAGGAGAGGGGGGTCTCATGGACTGGGGGTACCTCGAGTGCCCGCTATACCGAGAAGCTCATTGGGGGGGCTTTACCCAGAGCCGGGTGTTAATGTATATGTTGGCACCCACGGGTGCCTGATGTTGATGCACTGGGCAGGGCCCCGCAGAGGCTTCATACTACACTTCACATGTGACCCACTCTTGCAGGGATAGCTCCCACCTAAAGCAGGAAGTTATTTTTACTTCCTTAATTACTTACATGTGTTTTTTTTATTATTACTTTTTTTTTTGTATTCATATAACCTGGCCACACGTGCTTGGACCAAGATCCCTGGGGTTCACAAGAGGACCTAACCGGGGATCTTCACGTAGGGCCCTATCCCACAGGCCCCTCCACAACCCTGAGGGCCCCCTTCCCATCTTTTTTATTTCCCCTTCCCTTATACTATCACATCATGATTACCTGGAGCGCTAGAGGGAGTTATACTTGGTACAAACTTAATATGGAGTGTGGGCTATGGCTACATAAGCCTAACAGTAGAATGGAGTAGGCCATACGCCATAGTTAATTACACTATTTCTGCCACAAGATAAATCATAAGAACCCAGGTGGCGATAAACAGAAGAGCTGCTTCTTCTTCGCTGCATTCTTCTTCCCGCACATTAAGGCACAACGTTCATAACTGTAACCCTGTAAATTGATTTAGTTTTTTTGGAATATACCCTTTATAATTGCAGGAAAACACACAGGAAATAGGATAGAGCAAAGGAAAATGAACAATCAGACATACATAAGCGAAACACTGTGGGCTGACACTCGCCTTTAAAGGTTAACCTGAAAACTCACATAGCTCCTACAACGTGGATAGCAGAAGGGCCTGATGCACAGTTGCAACCATGCAATTTTTCTACATACTTCCCCATACCGACTATTAGTTATCTTTATAAGACATGCGCTGCTAAGCCTGCTGTACTTATATTAGTATTAATTTAAATACTTAAAGTTAGCACTGATAGACTTGCATATATAATATACTCGTTACTCTTGAGTTCATTAAGCACATCTTCATAAAAATGCCCACTTATTTTGTAATATCTGTCGGCAATGTCACAGTATGTCATATTTAACTGCATTACATTCGCACCCTTTATTATAAACACCAGTATACAGATATGACACCTGTAGTACACTTCATGGATGCTTCCAGACTTGTAATTATATTATCGCTATCACGACTGACTTTACTGCACTGTAATGCTGCAATATTATTGTACAACAGCTTATATTGAAACAAGCCCACTGTTTATGTATGCAAAATGATGTGAATAAAAGCCTATCTTGAATAAAAAAATAAAAAAATAAAAAAGAGAAGCTAGTTCTGTAGGTACCATTATTTGTTTTCACTGTCTTGCTATTATGAACTTGGCTGCCATAAGGCAGAGCAAAGTTATTTAATGGATTCCCCTAATAAAGGTGTAAAAGCGCGGTTTCTGGTTGTTTACTTAAATTAATAGTTATCATCCATTCTGTAGCATATACCAGATCCCATAACCCAGATATTCCAAGCAGCTCCACCATATGTGCAACATGGTGCCCTCTTTAACTAAACATCTTCAACAAAATGAAGAATTTGTCTGGGAAGTTTTTACTAATCTGGTTGATATTAGCTACCATCTCTGCATGATCTTATATTGCGTCTCCTGGATATTAAGGCAATGGATGTCTTTTTTAAGTTTCATAAATGTGTGGAGCACAATTCCTTATTTCAAATAGCTCTTTTTAATTCTATCTCCCATTTTTGTTTTTGCAGAGGGATTGTCTGTACTGGCAGTTAGCCTTATTAATTCTCTTGCAATAGAATAGACTGTTTTAACTTTACTGCCATAAACATTTGCTGAATCAATTTATGCTTATCACCCTCCAATATTAGGAGACGTTACTTTAAAAATATGGGATAACAAAGAAGTTTGGGATACGGCTGCAAATCTACAACAAACAAAACACATACATAGTGTGATACAGTATAAAAAAAAAAACAAATCGCATAAATGTAATGCACTCACAGGATTTAGTAGAAAATTAAGCCTTAGGGTGCCTCCCCGGATATCAATGGGGGGCCAAATTATCCCTTCTGTAGTTCACTGATGGATACACAATGCAGGACTCCAAAAATGGTGAAAAAGTAGCAGCTTTATTGATAAGGTGGGAAAAATACCACCAAACAATTAATAAAAATAAGGTATAAAATAAGATATAAAATATCAAGAGGTCCTACGCCTTTCGTTCACTATATGTGAACTTCCTCAGGGACCATAAAGTAAAAAGGTCAGCACAGAATAATGACAAGCATAAAAAGCAGCCTAATTCCCCATCCCCACAGCCCCAAATATATAGGGCTACTCCCTGTGTCCAAATTGGAATACATGGGCGTCTTCTTGTTTCTTCCACTTCATTGGTCCGGTGGGAACTTCTCCTCAGCTGTTCCAAGGTAATTTCCCCATATTCAATCACGAAAAAACCGGCGTTCGGATCCATGAAACCGGAACCGGAAGTGACGTCCATCACAGACTTCCGCGTTCCACCTTGCGTGTCACCACTAAAGGTGATACAGCATCAGGGCAGTGCCCTCTGGTGGTCGCCAAAGGAATAGTCCCATAATACAAAGTGCATCCATCTGGAAAAAAACAAAGGTATCGGCAGCAACAAAGTATAACCCATAGGTTAAGCTCCCTTACTTATAAGAAACTAGTAAAACATTATCTCAATTGAGTCATGATAAGAGAAAAATAAGTGAGCAAATATTAATATTTTAAATTCCTTTAAATATGTTTATTATTGTATTTCTTTATTTATCAATATAAGTGTTTGTTGAAGAAAAAGATTTTTATAATAAGTGAAATTTAAAGAGTATACACGTCTATATTTGGTGATATTATATATTTTATCCACAAAGGGATATTATTAAACTCATAGATCATATGATCTGTATTTTTGTGCTTATATGAACTATAGAGATAATACAGTACCAAAGAAAAAGAAGAAGAATTTGTCCCCAAATAGTGTAAATATTATTATATAGAGAAATAAGGAACCACTGAATGAGTATTTCCACATTTCAATCGATTTTATCATGCCTCAATAGAAATTAAAGGAATATCAACCAAAATGAAATAACATAATTATATAAAAAATAACCTAATTATAAAAAACATACAATTATAAAAAACAGACCAAATCAATATCAACATTTAGCCCATTGGGCTCCAGAGTCTTTAATTTATGGATCCAAAAGGTTTCACGCCTAGAGAGTTGTTGGACTCTATCCCCACCACGCCAGTGTGGGAAAACCCCCTCGATGCCTGTACACCTAAAGTACTTAAAAGAAAACAAGGGACATGTATTGCAGTGTACAGGGACCGAGTGGGTAGTGAGTCCCTTTTTAATATTGTTCAGATGTTCCAAAAGTCAGATTTTTAGGGCTCGTTTAGTACGGCCTATATACTGTTTGCCACACGGGCATTGCAGCAAGTATACTACAAAGTCCGTGTGGCAACTTATATCCGACTTGATGTTATGCATATCACCAGTTATGTGGCTAGAGAATGTAGTAGATCTCTTTACAGAGATCGTCCAACAGACCTTGCATATATTACACCCCCTGAAAAATCCTGTGTCTCCCTTGTTAGAATCTAATTTAATAGCATAGCTTGGGGCCAGCATGTTTTTTAAATTTTTATTCTTTTTGTAAATAATCTGAGGATGGTTTGATAAATGGACACCAAGTACTGGGTCCTGTAATAAAATAGACCAATGGTGTGCCAAACTTTTTTTGATCTTGTGATGGTCAGTATTATATTGAGTCAAAAACGGATGTATCATGTTTTGGTTTATCTACTAAAAGTGAATTTCGCTCAGTGTGAGACAAAACCCGGATTTCTTTTTCCAAAGCATTTTTCTCATAACCCTTCTCCAGCAATTTCTTTTTAATGTGTTGGGACTGAACAAAAAGCCTTTTACCTGCAAGCAGCTTAAAATCTCCCATTGGTGGAGATCAACTATTTAGACTAAATTGGTAAATGTCATTAGATAGGAATTCAGGATAAGATCTCCTATTTGGTAATCCTCATGAATTTTCCAAAATGTAAAATTGAGATCTGGTATCACTAACTCTAATGTTTTTTTAAATTTGCTCCTTCACAAATTGTATTTGCGATCTTTCTTAATTAGTTGCCATTCTTTCATTAGATGTCGTAAGACAATTGAATTATCTTCGTTCAATATATATCCTGAATTCCCGGGATCACTCCAAATGAGGAAAGAAAAATCCTCCACCCCATATCTTCTTGTTTCTATTTTATACCATGCCTGTTCAAAATAATTAATCACTTACAATTTGTGGATATGTACTTTTATATTATCCCAGTATATCTCCTTTATTAATGGGTATCCTATGAGTAAATTGTATTGGTTAAAACCTGCGAGTTAATGTAAGGTATTTTCTCCATCAAAAATTAGCTTCTATTGCATTCTTTGGATCAACTATAATAATAACACCCAAGTACTGAATTTCTGTTTTTGCCCGTTGAAAATGATATGTTTTCTTTAAAGTATGCTATATATTACCTAAATATTATATATTATTTTCTAAATGTATTACTAATGCTGAGGTTTTGTGTATATTCATTTTATAATAATAAATATTGCTATAACACTGAATCTTCTCCATCAGGTGGGATAAAGGGCTTTGGGATTAGCTATTGATATCAAAACATCATCTGCATATAAGCAGATCTTTAATTCACTAACTTTGACCATGATTCCTTTAATCTTCAAGTTGTTCCTTATGCTAGTCACCAACGGTTCCATAGACATTTTATACAAAAGTGGGGATACTGGGCAACCTTGTCTAGTTTCGTTGGCTATTCAGAACTAGTTTGTACAAAAATCATGTCATATTATTCTAGCTATTGGTGTTGTATATAAAGCTCCAATGGTATTCGCAATCCAGCCCTCTAAACCAAAAGAAAGCAAAACTCTTCTCACATCCGACACTGTCGAAGGCCTTTTCTGTATCCACCGACAGGGTCTGAAGTAAAATCACACCGGACTGGACAAATCTAAAACATCAACAACTCTGCAGGTGTTATCATTGGATTGTCTACCCTGTATAGAACCTATTTGGGCAGTGTGGGCAGTATAGATTGAATTAGCTTTGCTAAAACTGAAGCATAGATTTTTAAATCTACACTGACCAATGACATTGGTCTGTAGTTTGACATATCTGTTGGGGGAGTACCTGAATATGTTTTAAACCACAAACAGAATTAGGCCCTGCTCTGAAACTCCCACTACTCTTGGGTGGCAGCAATAAGTATAGTATTCATCAGTACAAATACTTAGGACTAACCTAAAAAATCATACCTGCATACTATCCAACATTTCTATGCACTTTTAAATAGCAGAAATTTTAAGTGACTAACATGGCCATTACAGTATTAGCTCATCTGCCATATAAAAGCAAGGCAAGTGTGCTTTACCGGACATTTCAGTGGTACTAAAAATCTCTGCTGTATAAATGTGCATAGTTGTTTAGTAGTACATTGGTAAGTGTTTTTGGTTTTGCAATGGAATTTTTCACTCAGTGGGGAAGCATGTATGATCACATATTAAATAGACTTTGATCTTGTACCAAACAAACTGCACTTAGAGTTAAAGTAGGAAGTAAGGCCAAGCAAGTTACTGTCTGGGACAAGCAAACACATTTGTGATCTCAGGAAAAATGCCAAATCTAATGGCTAAATGAAATAGTTCACAGCTGAGGTCAAAGGCAGAGTTGTGGTCATGCAGAACAATACTGGTATATAGAAAATAATTTGTACACAATGGATCAGTTATTATTAACTTTTTTGACAGGGGTCCAAAGTATTTGCAGGGCATTAGGTCAGTGACCTAAAAGTTAATTTTAAGATTAACTCAGTGACCCAATCTTCAGCTGTTATGTAATATATAACATTAATTACCCAAATATTTTCATTACACTTTTTCCCGCATCACAGAGGAGCCTCCATTACATTTATTAAGGCAATGTTGCTACAGTAACCACTTTAGTGTGAATATTAGGTCCAGATCCAAGGGTTAATAACAACCCAATAGATTAAATAGTTTTTATTACTCATGAACACAACTAGGACAGGCTCTTTAAGTAGGTAATCTTGCATGTGATCTTTGCGCATTCATGCCTCCAACAGTTTATCGTCAGCATATTAGTAAACATAACTTGCATCTGCCAAGAAGATACAACACTGCATTAATACATGCACATCTCAGAATAGCACTAAGCAAAATATGTGTGCACCGCGCAAAAATTTGGCATGGTCAAATCGATTCAGCTAAAAGCAAAATGCTCTTTCCATCGATTCAGGATTCGTCCATTCGGCTTGGAAAATATTGCCCATGCAATAGTTTTGAGGAAAATGATTAGGACAAACAAAGATGGTGCAAAATTGGCCAATAGACATATTGAATATTATATACATACTATAAATAGTATGTATATATTTTGCTATACACTGGTAGGCGCATTTTCCCACCATTTGGCTCACAGATCGAGAAACCAGTAGAGAATAAAAAAGGAGCAGTAAATAAAAAAAAAGTCTATTTTTATAAAATAATAAATATATAATATAGAAATACATATTGGTCACTTCTTACTTGATCTGTAAATAAAACCAACATTTAATGGCTGTATGGCACCATAGATGAAACTCCAAATCACAAAATAGTTTGTCCATTGCCTGGTTAATTTGTTTCATGATTTGTCCATATATTTGGAGTTTATATATATTTGGACATTCATACGACTCAACGATTTCCCCAAATTTGGACAAATAACAATTTATTTGAAACCAAATGCACAAGTCTTCTAGGTAACTCTTTACCTCTGTGTCCAATATGGATCGCAGTCAGCAGGACACCTTTACATAGAACAATACTTCAGTTTGAAGACGAGCCAGTTTGGAGGTGCTCGCAACTACAGTGGCATGTATGAAGTTAAGTTCAGCACCAATCAAGTTTACAGAGGCTTCCACATTATTATAGCAATATAAGATAAGTATCAGCATCAACCATTACATATTTTTTTTTAGATAAATCTGGATAAACAATTCTTTACCCATTAATACATGAACCTAGGAAACTTTTTATACAATAACAAAAGCCTGAAGAATGTATTCAATGTTGCCGAACTCTCTTACCAACTGGAAGCATTGTTTAAAGGAATCAACATATTAAAATTTTCAGAGACAACTTAAAATTAAGTAAAGGGTGAAATGTTTCCTGCATTGACATGCTAAATGAGGAACAATCATGTCCGAAAACTAAACTAGAAAGTATATAATGCGGAATACAGCAATTGAGATTAAATAAAGCCTTCTCAGTTATGTTGGTCCTAAAATCATCTGAAATGCTTCGGAGAATTATAATCCATTAATAAGCATATTAACTAGCCATTAGGTCTGATGCACGATTCATGCACATTGTAAAGAGATCTTAAAGCAGAACTGTCACTTGTCTGGAAGCACTTACAGGTGTATGTAATGTGATGGAGGTAAGTAGAAAACACACTTACCTGTCCATTGCCAATCATATTTTCTATAGTTCCTTGAGAACAGGATCCAGCTAGACTTCCAGGATGCTGGCAATCCTAGACTTTACTTTATGATCTGGCACACTTTGGAAATCTTTAAAGTGTCCGTGAGCTAAAAACTCAATGACAGACTAGCATAGGAAAAGTAATTTGTAATGGACATGTATAAGGAAATTCAATTACAACCCTGAATCTAGAAATAGAGTGGTTATATGAATGTTTAATTACAGAAATTATAGCATTGAGGTTTTTAACAATCAACTTCAGGACATAAACGGTATTTGTTACACAAGTTGCCAAAGAACATTTCAACATTGGTAGTAATTTTATGTAGGTCAATACATTATATTTTTTATCTTTTTACGTGTCATAGTTGGAGATCATGCGGGGTGGTATTAAACTCTTTTTTATTACTAAACTCCTTACAATGTTATGCATAAATCATGTTTATACGTCCTATCACCACTTTTTCGTGTATTATCACCACTTTTTGTGAATTAAATATGTTACAATTAAATCAAATTATATAAAAAACATTTTTGGAAAATACAATGAGCACTTTTGTCCTGAGAAACTGGGGGTGCAAGTTACACAGTATTTAAAACAAAATTCATATTCACTAATGTATTTATTCTGAACCGTTTCTTTCCACATGGCCCTGCTTGGAAAACTTCTAAGCAAGCAATGCTTACCCAGTCACAGCGACATGCTGACTTCATTGTCAGCTCATCACAGTCAGAATGGAGTGATATATGTCCCTATATTACATATCCCTCGAGCAATGTTAAATATATGGTCATCAGATGAATGGTCACAGCATCTACACTGGATGTACTATAGTTGCTGTAAAGGAAAACAAGATAAATGCCTATAGTAGGAATGCAGGGTCATTTAGTTCTGCTGTTAGTTTAACCCTGTAACATATCTGTGTGTAGAGTGATGTCGTTGTTCCATGATGTCCCAGGCATGTTTGTGAGTGTTTAGGTATCAGGTGAGAAATGTCATAAGAACTGTGCAAAAATCTCAGGTGTGGCATTTCTATTTAAAAGGTATCAACCATAAAATGATTTCAATTTCAGTCATTGCCGTGCGCATGGGATGTGCCAAGTTTATTTATTTATTTATTTATTTATTACTGGTGTTTATAAAGATTCCACAGCGTTTAAGTATGCCTAGACACACCATAATGAAGGGCAGATAATAGGGCAATACAATAAAAGGTAATACATAAGTGCCAATGGAACACTCATACTTGGTAGAGCTATACAGGCTCTATAGTAGTGGAACGAGATGGTATAATTCCCATCTATGGATATGATGGTGAAGATCAATGAGCTTCAACATGTGGAAAGGAAACAAAAAAGACAAGAACCTTCAATGGTATGGTATGTATGCAATAAATATACGTAGAAGGAAAGTATCCTACCTACATAACTTAGAGCTAGGACCTACTAGCAAGGACCTACTCTAGTATTTAGTAGTGGAGCTTTAGGTAGAAAAATACCAACCTGAGGATGTGCAAGGAGCTGGACTAATAGCAGAAACCAGAGGCTGGGTAAGAATTCCACAGACTAAATTATGATTATCATTAAAAAAAAAGTACTTTATTTATACAAAAACAAAAACAAAAAATAGTAAAAACTATCTAATATAAAAAACACAGTATAATACTGAACCAGTCCACAATGGAGTAAAAGTGTCCTCACTTCACACATTACGCCAAAGCTTTATCAAACGTGAATGAAGGTTAAGTGCTTTCATTCACTTTTCACAAAGTTTCGGCGAGTCTTCATTAGTAAACTCAGGTGTGTATCACAGCTGTTTCCTGTTTTCGGGGAGTAGATCTGTATCTGTATGTGTGTTAGTTTGTGTGTCTGTGTATTTGCACGTGTGTCAGTGTGTGTATCTGTGTGTCTGTATCTGTATGTGTGTCTGTGTATCAGCATGTGTGTCTGTGTAAGTATCTGTATGAGTTTTACGGTTTGTATCTGCATGTAGGTCAGTGTGTGTTTGTCCGTTTACCTTCATGTGAACCAGTTTAAAATATTGTCTCATTAAATATATGCATGTAGAAATTAAGTGTTCACTGAGTGTACATTTTTATGGTGCCTCCAGTGTCTCTGTTTCAGGTGTACCAGAATAGCAAGCTTATCCTGATAAGGTTCAGATGTATCCTTCTAAAAATTGTTGAAGAAGTTAAATTGTGTCTCACATTTGTAGAGATTTTTTTTTTTTTACATTCTTTATTTTACTGTGCAAAGAAGAACAAGCAGGGTTGTGATGCCACGACAGCATTGACAAGCATTTAATATGCATACATGTACATGAAATGTCTTGGTATAGGAAAGAAAAAATGCCCATTTTTATGAAAATAATAAACAGTCTAAGCAACATGTCTAGACACTACACTTGACAATTATCTGGTTAAGAATACAGACATGGTATTATCACACATTATGGAAGACCACTGGGCATCTGTGGGCATCTGGACGAGTGTGAGCTAATATTAGACAGGCTTGCTGTTTCCAAGAATTTTATCTGGTTACACTGTTAGTTGTTGTATGTGATTAAGATGAAGATTATTTTTAAGAGTACATTAGCCTGTAGCAAAGCTTGTTTCCCTTGATGTCTCCATGACCTTCTCATGTTAGTGAACAAAATTATGATTTATATCACGGCCCAAGGGTTTTAGTTTATAAACAGCATTCGAAAAAGCCGTTTGAAACCATAAAAATAATGGATAAGAGTGATTTATTTTTACTTTTTTTTTTCAATTCTTTATTTTTGAAGTGCAGGTGAGTACATACAACTTGTCGCGCCCCAATGGCATTTCACAATCGTGTCAAGATACATAGCTTACATATTATAAGGCAATGAGTTCCACATGCACAATTTTTAAAAGAGTATGAAAACAGGTTTATAGACATGCTAGTGAGATTTATCTAGAGTAGGATTGTATCAGCAACATTCCTGGTATGTGCGGCTATCTAGATATCAGGTGAAATGTAGTAATACAAGAGGTTATCTTTAATCAGTGTCTGCTTTGTTTTGGAGCAGTTAGGTGAGGTGTTTTTCAGTTTAGCTGCCCTGTGTATGTGCGTGGAGTATGCTGTCAGCTATGGCTAGGCTTAGTGATTCGGTCGTCAGCCTAACTTGCAGTGGGACTGGGTAGAGGTGTGCCTTAAAGTAGGGTAAACCAACGTGTAATGCTCTAGTATGTGGGATCAAAATTATAAAATAAAATATAATAACGTGCTCAAAAGATATGCACTCGTATGTCAGGGTGTTTCAGCTAGGTATGGATTTGTGTGGTCGGTACCCTGGCTTATCCCACACTTAGTCCTCTTTGCTTCAACCGATGCCGTCTCTGGAGGCTTGGCAGCTGCTTCCCACTGAAGGGCAGTCCCTCTGGGTCTCGTAGGGCTGTCGGTGTGCCTTCCGCCTCGGTCTCTGCGTTTGTTTAGGCTGTGTTCGTGGGCCTGGTTTCTCTCCTGCTTGTCTGTAGTGCTGCTCTTGGGACCCGCTGGTTCTGCTCCCCGTTGTCTTGCTCCGGTGTGTGTAGTGGCTCAGGCGCTTCTCGGTGCTTGTGTGGGTTAGAAGCCAGGAGGGGGGCCGGGGCAGAGTGGTTTTTTGCTTGCCTGAGAAGTCGTTTGCTGCTGGGTGTGCCTGCCGAAGTCTGCCTGGAGGGAGCAGGGGTTGTTTCTGGTGGCGCCATTTCTGTGCTCGGTTTCCCTCATGGCTTGCGCCTTGAGAGCTGGGCCTGTAGGCATCGTTGGCGGTGAGTGTACCTCTGGGCCTTGTGCCAAGGCTTGTCGGTCCTCTGTTTTTCGCCAGAAGGCCTTGAATATGGCGTTGAGCCGTGCCAGTGTATCTGGTCCTTCTTTAAGATTAGGTGGACCGATTACGGTCAGCGCCAGTTTGGGGTTGGCGGGTCCCGTTTGGAGGTGCTGCTCCGTTGATCCTCTTGGGAGGAACAGGTGCCCTTAGGGGGGGAGGAACAGGTGCCCTTAGTCAAGTTTGCTACTGCGGCGGGTTGCGGGGAAGTGGCCGCCTCCCCCGCGTCCACCATGCTTGTAGGCCACAGGCCTCGTTTTGCCGAGTTATGTCCAATGGGCTTGCCGTTTGGTATCAGCGTGTGCCCCACCATGTCACCTCTCTGGTGGTGGTACTTCTGTGTCGATGTGGTGCCTTTTGTGGCTAGTTTTAGCTTTGTTTCATCTGCAGATACAGGAGCTGCTCTATCTCGCGTCCACTCGGCTCAGCGGTCAGGCCCCGCCCCCCATTTTTACTTTTTAATTATAAATTTCGTCACTATTCCTTTTATGCAAGACAATGTTTTTTGATGACCGCCAAGAAAAATATATTTATTTAATTGTTATTGTGTTATACTGTTCAGGTAGGAAAGCCTAGTACTAATTTGTTAACAGTGTTTGTTTATATAATTTTGAGCACAGAAGTATTTTTTCTACATATTTTCAAAGGGAAATGTTTAACTTCCCTTTCATGCGGTTTTAAATATTATGTAGATTTTTACTTATACGTGTTGTAGAACGTTTTCGCAGTATTCAGATAAATGCAGATCATTAACCCCTTAAGGACACATGACATGTCTGACACGTCATAATTCCATTTTATTCCAGAAGTTTGGTCCTTAAGGGGTTAAACTTTACTGCTTCAAACACACATATACACATATACACACGATATAAAACAGAACAACAAATAATTAGAGTAAGAAACAGAGAATCACAGAAAAGTGTGGACAAACTGTACTTCTTTCTATAACTATATATACATGGTACAGCTCCACTTCTGTCCAATCTGCCAAACAGGCTCTTTGTACATTTATTTATTATTTATTTATAAAATATTTTACCAGGAAAGATACATTGAGATTTCTCTCGTTTTCAAGTATGTCCTGGGTCCACAAATCATTGCATTGTTACAGTTAGTGTGCAATAAAATACAAATACAATATTAATATACAATATATACAAAATTTAACATAGAACAGGTAGGAAATATATAATCAACCATGACAGGTACATTCTGTTTTGAGGTATGTAATGAATAGTGTTGCAAATGTTACCAACATTTTGAACTCTTCAAGTGTCATAGGGTGCCATAGGTGTTCATGACTCTTTTTCTAATGAGACAAATTGTAAACAAATACATTTTTCATTTTAATGCAAAATATGTAAAATGTAAAAAAAAAACATATTTCCTTCCAGAGTACAGATAGCACATGAATGACAATAGTCATATGATACAGCATACAGAAAAACCTAGCATACAACAAATGGAGACACACCAAAAGGACTCATAGAGCAATCTTTTGTGAATAAAACATAGCATATGTACAAGTATAGTGGTTGCAGTGTATAACCATGCTAAAATGTTGAAGAATAACAATGAAAATACAATTATTGTTTTACAAAAACCTTCTTGGTGTGTTTGTGTTTGGTGACCCCACGCTGCTCCATGGCAAATAAAGTGTGTTGAGGCGTTAGACATTTTAGTTTGTTAATAATAAATATTTTGTTTTTCCTCAAGCACCTGAATAAGACTATTTGTCTCTAATATATAAAAAAAAAAAAAAAAAATCAGACTAAACAGCTTCTGCTGTAATCTGTAACTAAAGAACTGGTGTAGAAATCAAACAAAAATAAATCTTTATTAATTCAAATAAAAAAGAAGAAACATACTCTAACAACGCCTATCTCCTATTATAAAGTGTATCAGGTGAAAATAAATAAGTAGTGAAATGGTTAAAAAGATATTCCTATCCTCCTTAGCTTAACTGTTTTTTTTTTTTACTATATAATGCCCTGTTGGGTATTATTCACTTTTTGCCCCACCCCCGTTAAAATGAAAATCTTAATAAATAAGCATTAATTACCTGGAATCCAGCACCAGGTAAAGTTGCCCATGCTCCTTTCCTCACCCCTGTCAGGATCGGGACAGGGATCCAACACGCAGAGTACAAAGAGTGGAAAGGTACGTATACCGGGCCTTAGAATGGCCGGACTAACGTACCGAGAGTAAAGAATAGTCAGAGACAAGCCGAGGTCGAGGGAAGGAGAAGACAGATAAGCGAGAGACAAGCCGGTTCAAGGGATAACAGAGAATCAGGGAGTACAACGAGCCGAGTCAAAACCAATAGAGCAAACTAGAATACCAGAGCACTGAGTGACTAGACAAGCTAGAACCACGACAGGGCAATGAGCTGAAGTAAGGAGTAAGCTTAAATACCCTGGCTCTGGATGGAAATCACGCCTCTGACAAGTACCGATTGGATATCGGACACTTGAGTGACAGATCGCTCGTGATAGCGTCATGACGTCACGTATTGAGCGTCCTGCTAGAAAAGGACGTGGATTCCTCGCGGCCGGTGTTTAAGTGACTGGATGAACCGCGAGGAACGGAGGAAACCGCTCGCCTGGACGGATACACCACCAAGTCTCTACCTCCCTTAGAGGTAGAGGCCTCAGGTACCCTGACAGTACCCCCCCTCTCAGATACGCCCACCGGGCGGAATGAACCGGGGCGAGATGGGAAGCGGAGGTGAAATGCTCTGCGAAGGCGAGAAGCATGGACGTCCTCCTGAGGTACCCAACTCCTCTGCTCAGGACCATATCCCCTCCAGTTGACCAGATATTGCAATTTTCCCCTTGAAATTCTGGAGTCAATGATGGAGCTGACCTCGTACTCCTCCCGACCCTCCACCTGAACAGGACGAGGCGAGGGGACCTTAGAGGAGAATTTGTTGCAAATGAGGGGTTTCAACAAGGAGACATGAAAAGAGTTAGGAATGCGCAAGGCAGGTGGCAGAGCAAGGCGATACGCAACCGGATTGATACGAGTGAGAACCCTGTAAGGGCCTATGTAGCGAGGAGCAAATTTCATGGATGGAACTTTTAGGCGAATATTCTTAGTACTCAACCATACCCTATCCCCAGGAACAAAAACAGGGGCCGCTCTTCTATGTTTGTCAGCGTGTTTCTTGAACAGCGAGGAACTATGTAATAGAATTTGCCGAGTCTGATCCCATAATTTCTTCAGGTTGGCGACATGATCATCAACCGACGGTATCCCCTGAGAAGAGGAAACCGAAGGAAAAATCGAAGGATGAAAGCCATAGTTCATGAAGAAAGGGCTAGAGCGAGTTGAATCGCAAACAAGGTTATTGTGTGCGAACTCCGCCCAAGGAATCAGACCGACCCAATCGTCCTGGTGTTCGGAAACAAAGCAACGCAGATACTGTTCGATCTTTTGATTAGTACGTTCAGCAGCTCCGTTAGACTGAGGGTGATAGGCAGAGGAGAAGTTCAATTTGATGCCCATTTGAGAACAAAAGGATCTCCAGAAACGTGAGACAAATTGAGAACCTCTATCAGAAACAATCTCTGAAGGAATCCCATGTAGGCGAAAAACTTCTCTCGCAAAAATCTCCGCCAATTCAGGAGAAGTCGGAAGTTTAGGTAATGGCACGAAATGGGCCATCTTAGTAAATCTATCCACCACCGTGAGAATAACAGTCTGTCTTTTGGAAGCAGGCAAATCAACGATAAAGTCTATGGACAAACAGGACCAAGGTTTCTCAGGAATGTCCAAGGGGTGTAACAGGCCACATGGGGATGCATGAGGTAGTTTAGTCTTGGCACAAGTCTCACAAGCTGCGACGAACTCCTCAATATCTTTTCGAAGTGAAGGCCACCAGAAATCCTTGGATATCAGAGAGTATGTCTTGCGAATACCAGGATGACCAGCTATTTTACTTTCATGAAAACATTGTAAGAGCTCCAGTTGAAGTTCAGGAGGAACAAAGTTTCTTCCCTCAGGAGTGTTTCCGGGAGCTAGATGTTGTGACTTCAAGATCTGGTCAAGTAGCGGAGAATGAATTTTGAGACTGGTATTAGCAATAATATTGCATTTGGGTACAATGGAAGACAAAAGTGGTTCAACTGAAGCAGAGGGTTCATATTGGCGAGATAGCGCATCGGCTTTAGAATTCTTTGACCCAGGTCTGTAAGTCAGAACGTAATTGAAATGGGTAAGAAACAACGACCAACGAGCCTGCCTGGAGGATAGGCGCTTGGCCTCTCCGATATAGGACAAGTTTTTGTGGTCTGTCAGAATGGTAACAGGATGTAATGTACCTTCCAATAAATGTCTCCATTCTTTCAAAGCCTTGATAACCGCCAGTAATTCTCTGTCACCAATGTCATACCTGCTTTCAGTACCGGTCAATTTTTTAGAGAAAAATCCACATGGATGTAATGGTTTATCAACACCCAACCTTTGAGATAGAACAGCACCTAAACCAGTCTCTGATGCGTCTACCTCGAGCAAAAAAGGCAGAGAAGTGTCAGGGTGAACTAAAATTGGAGCGGAAGCGAAAAGCTCCTTGAGAGTCTTGAACGCAAGGAGAGCTTCAGTAGTCCAATTCTTAGTATCAGCCCCCTGTTTGGTCATGTTAGTGATAGGTGCAATAATGGAAGAATAGCCCTTAATAAAGCGCCTATAATAATTGGAAAAGCCAATAAATCTCTGTATGGCTTTAAGACCTGTGGGTAAAGGCCACTCTAGAATGGATTGGAGCTTATCCGGATCCATCTTAAATCCCTCCCCAGAGATCACATAGCCGAGAAAGGTTACCTGGGTTTGATCAAAGCTACATTTCTCCAACTTGCAGTACAAGCCATGCTGGAGAAGCTTGTGCAAAACCCTCCTGACTTGCTTGTGATGAATCTCAATCTCACTAGAATGAATGAGTATATCATCTAGGTATACAATGACGCACTCTTGCTGAAATTCCCTAAGAACCTCGTTTATCAGATCTTGGAATACCGCTGGCGCATTGCATAACCCAAAAGGCATAACAGTATATTCATAGTGACCATATCGAGTATTGAATGCCGTCATCCACTCATGTCCCTGCTGGATTCTCACCAAGTTATATGCCCCTCTGAGGTCTAACTTGGTGAAAATTGTAGAGCCCTTCAAACGATCGAAGAGTTCGGTGATCAAGGGAATCGGGTAGGCATTTTTAATGGTTATCTTATTCAAGCCTCGATAATCAATACAAGGTCTCAAAGAACCATCTTTCTTTTTAACAAAAAAAAATCCAGCCCCGGCAGGGGAGGAGGATCTCCTGATGAATCCCTTGTCTAAATTCTCGTGAATATATTCCTCTAGGACTGAGTTCTCCTTTATAGATAATGGGTATACATGACCTCTGGGAGGCATGGTACCAGGGAGTAGGTTAATTTTGCAATCAAAGGACCTGTGTGGGGGTAAGGTATCGGCTTTCTTTTTGTCAAATACTGCCTTTAAATCTAGATACTGAGGCGGAATTTGTGTCTCTGTAGGATTGTCAGAGGTATTCGATGTATTAGTTAATCCAAGAGGTAAGACCTTCCGCAAGCATTTTTCTTGACAATTCTCTCCCCACGAAACTATCTCCCCTGATTCCCAATTAATAATAGGGTTGTGTCTCCTCAGCCAGGAGTACCCCAGGACTATGGGAATAGACGGAGAAGAGATGAGCATTAAGGATATATCCTCTTTATGCAGGATGCCAACAGTCAAGTTAATCGGTATGGTCTCATGGAAAATAACAGGCTCAAGTAATGGTCTACCATCGATGGCCTCGACAGCCAGAGGTGTCTCTTTTAACTGGGATGGAATAGCATGTTTGGCAGCAAAACCCTGATCTATAAAGCTCTCAGCAGCTCCAGAATCGATTAGTGCCATAGTCTTAACTACTCCCTTCTCCCACTTTAAAGAAACGGGTAACACAAGCCTGAGCTCCTTGTAGTTGTGAATAGAGGACAAAGTAGAAACACCCAAGGCCTGTCCTCTAGAGGAACTTAGGTGCGAGCGTTTCCCGAACGATTGGGACAATTTAGGCGTAAATGACCCCTGACTCCACAATACATACATAAACCCTCCCTTCTCCTGTACTGTCTCTCCCTTTCAGTGAGATGAGTACTGCCTATCTGCATAGGTTCAGGAATACGTAAGTCTTCGAACTCAGAGATTTGAAAGGTAGGCGCTAGTTTAAAGGAGGATCTACGGGTCCTATCTCGAGTGTTCTGCCTCTCTCTTAAGCGTTCATCAATACGAGATATAAAAGAAATTAAATCCTCCAAATTTTCAGGGAGTTCTCTAGTAGCGACCTCGTCAAGAATTACATCTGATAACCCATTCAGAAACACATCTATATAAGCCTGTTCGTTCCACTTAACTTCTGCCGCCAAGGATCTGAACTCTAGTGCATAATCCACAAGTGTTTGATTGTCCTGTTTAAGGCGCAACATTAATCTAGCTGCATTGACCTTTCTGCCAGGAGGGTCAAAAGTTCTTCTAAACGCAGCTACAAAGGCATTATAATTATAGACTAGTGGATTATCATTCTCCCATAAAGGATTGGCCCATCTCAAAGCTTTTTCAATGAGCAGAGTAATAATAAATCCAACCTTTGCTCTATCTGTAGGATAAGAGCGGGGTTGTAATTCGAAATGGATGCTAATCTGGTTTAGAAAGCCACGACACTTCTCCGGTGACCCGCCATAACGTACTGGTGGGGTAATACGGGAAGAAGCACCTACAGTGGCTACCTCTAGACCTGAGACTGCAGGAGAGATAGAAGGAGTACGTGTCTCCTCAGGTGGATTACTAGCACGAGACAAAAGTGCCTGTAGTGCCAAAGCCATCTGATCCATCCTATGTTCCATGGCGTCAAACCTGGGATCCGAAGAACCAAGCTGACTGTTTGTACCTGCAGGATCCATTGGCCCTGTCGTAATGTCAGGATCGGGACAGGGATCCAACACGCAGAGTACAAAGAGTGGAAAGGTACGTATACCGGGCCTTAGAATGGCCGGACTAACGTACCGAGAGTAAAGAATAGTCAGAGACAAGCCGAGGTCGAGGGAAGGAGAAGACAGATAAGCGAGAGACAAGCCGGTTCAAGGGATAACAGAGAATCAGGGAGTACAACGAGCCGAGTCAAAACCAATAGAGCAAACTAGAATACCAGAGCACTGAGTGACTAGACAAGCTAGAACCACGACAGGGCAATGAGCTGAAGTAAGGAGTAAGCTTAAATACCCTGGCTCTGGATGGAAATCACGCCTCTGACAAGTACCGATTGGATATCGGACACTTGAGTGACAGATCGCTCGTGATAGCGTCATGACGTCACGTATTGAGCGTCCTGCTAGAAAAGGACGTGGATTCCTCGCGGCCGGTGTTTAAGTGACTGGATGAACCGCGAGGAACGGAGGAAACCGCTCGCCTGGACGGATACACCACCAAGTCTCTACCTCCCTTAGAGGTAGAGGCCTCAGGTACCCTGACAACCCCGTCCAACGTTTTTCCCTCTAGGTAGTAATTAATCAAATGCTTCTCATATAACAGTGTGTGCTGATTGCAGATGGAATTTCTGCATCTGTGATTTAACTCTGTTCCTTGCTGTCTAAGTCACATGGGCAGAGGTGCAACAAGCCCCGGTATAAAAGTAGAGATTACTTTGTATAGGTGGCAATTCAAAAAGAAACGCTGCACATTGTCAGGGTGGTGGTACGATGTCCAGAACCCAGACACAGTGTCCAGGCAGCGGAGCAGAGTAGGAGTCACAGTGTGGAGGTGGATTAGCAGGGTCTGGTGCAGGGTAACCGCACGCCCCCTGGTGTAGAGCACCAGCGTTTGTGCAGCCACATACCAAGACCCTGATTCAGCTTCAGCGGATAGCAGGAACTAGGAGCATGGAAATTAGCAGACCTCCCAGGAGCTGAATAGGGAGGCTCTGCAGCAAGATTGTATCCAGTACTAGAAACCAGGCAAGACTAGAGATAGGCACCAAACATGAAAACAAGACAGAACTAATAGAACCCAGAACCAGAGAAGGATAGTAAGCTAAACCCAGAACATATACACAAGACATTAGGAAAACATGAACATAACATGGGCATGACTAGACAGGACTGTACATGGACTGGGATACAAACTAAAACAAGGCAAGATAACATAGGCAAAACAAGAGGAGAAATAACTAAGTACTACATATGGAAATTATGGGGGTTTAGTCACACTATATGATCATACATTGCATAAGCCTGCCAACAACGCCAATGTACCCCATATCTGGCAGGTCCTACACTGCCTAAAGTATGCTAAAACAACCAAAAGACATATATATCACTTACCTGCAAGAAAGGGCAGAAGCCTTGAGGAGCTGCCTGCAGGAACACTGAAACAGAGTGAATTAAGGAAAACAAACGGGTGTGGCAACATAAAACAAACATTTAAATGAAACCTGGAGACTGGGAAATCCAGGGACGAACTATAGGAATGAACCCAGAAATCCCAGCATAAAGAAAACCAGACATAGAATAGAAAACCAAAAACCAAGGAAAACTAAGCAAGAATAGCAAAAAGAGTACTGGATACCAGAAGCCAAGGCCAGACATCTCCACAGAACAGAGCAGGACGTGACACACATACAGATTCCTACCACCATGACCACTTATAAAAGCAAAAGTAGTAATTGTGGTTGGAGTAACCATTTAAATTTAAAATTCTGGTTCTTGCTTACATAATGCTGCTCCCACCTATCTATCCTCGCTAATACACAAGTATGTCCCGTCTAGGCCCTTACGCTCTGCTGAAGAATACATGAACAATGAATAACAAATATAGAGCCACACTGTATAAGGTATAGAAGGTATAATTAATGTGTTTCCATTTGCATTGAAAGTGATCATGGACTTTTCCTTATCAGAAATATGATACACTTAATTTGAGCTATTAGCCTTGATCTTAACTGACTCTAGGACAATGCTTGACCAATAAGGTCTATGGAGTAAAAACAGTTGGACCTACATAACCTATCACTAGAAGGGGCAAAGTGTAAGTAAGTGGGGCTCACTAGCAGAAATCTAAGATATTTGTGCACAGTTCTACTTAGTTCAGGGGTTCCTGAACTTGCATCTGAACTACACCGTGAATTAACTGCAAAACCTATGCTCAAAAGCATGTAAAAAAAATAAATCTAATTATTTAAGCCAAAAGCTATCAATTAATAATCAGGACCTGTAGATATAACTTTAGAAGAAAATGATACAGCTAAGATAGGGATGTAGTTTCAGGATAGATCATTGCATAGGGAAAATCCATTTAATAGCTCTGTATTCCTGCTTAAACTTAGTGGGAAAAATATATATTTTTTTGTTTTCTGTATCCATAAAGAATCAGTCTAAGCACCAAAAGCAATTTCCATTATTAATGTAGGAGGTGTTTTTTTTTATTTTTTAAGGTTGTTTTTTTTTTTTTATGAATTAGGGATTGAGAAATTTCCAAAATATAGAATATTTCACAGTTGAAAAAGTGAGGTCCAGCATTTATGTGTTAATTTCATTATTTGTCACTTTATGATCAGTGAAATTGTTTCCAGGAAGTTGATATAGCACTAAGAGAATTTTTACAAAGGACTTCCATAGTTTGGTATTTAAAAGCACTGTCATATGTTGTGTAGACAATATAAGCATAAGATATAACAGATGATCTTCTATTTTCGTCTCTCCTGAATTGGGGGATCGGGGAAGAGTTGAGAGAAACTAATAATTAATAATACAAATATGATATAGCATGCAAGGATACGGGTAGAAGATATATGTATGTGTTTGAGCCATTGTCTACCCATGTTGAAATATGGGTGATGTAATAAACATCTCTTTCTAGGAGAAAGAGAGAGAGAAGAGATGATTAAGACCCATATTCCTATACCCATAAAAACCATATAGATCAGATATTGAAAACCTCAGATATCCTTATGAGGTAGATGGGATTAAAAAAGAGGTATAAAAGTAAGAACTAAGCAGAGACCTCATTAGTATTATTTACCTGCTCTAAATTAATTTTCTTATTATTCGGATTTCTCGGTACAGCATGTGTTTGTTATTTTTATTTTATTTTTTGATACTGGACAGTAGACAGCGATACAAGGTTTATTTTTATTTTTTTTCTCCTTTTATTGGGGCTGATTAAGTCTGCTATGTAGCACATGATATATTGTAGAGACAAGCAATTCTTCTTCCCCTCCCCAATGTCCCATATTGTGACAGACCACCTGGCACCCCGACTGGGTACCTCTGTCAATCACTGCTTCCTAGTACTTGCGAGCACCATAAGCACTGCATTGGAACACCATAACCACCGTAAACCCTACAAACTGCCGCAGCTTGGTTGGGGTCTCGCTGTTCTCCACTTACCCTTGACCCAAGACCAGGATCCAGCTTCCAGTGGGTAGACCTCTCCTAGTCCAGAGAGCGTAGCAGGAAGAGCTAGTGATTATACTCAGGGGAGTATTGTGATATAGCAATCCCCAGAGTGAATATAGTTCTCCAATCCCCCAAACATGAGCCAAGACTTCATGAAGGGGTAAACAAATCTCAGTTTAATGGGAGCCACACTTGGCCTTATATGACAATCCCCATACAAGGGGTATGCCCACATGGACCTGATAGTAGACTACTCTACAATGTCACAGACTAATAACAATAAGGTTACAAGGCACGACATTCCCACACACAGCCGACAATCCCTCCCCTCTGCTGGGAGATAATTGAGTCAGATACTCTATTAACTCAATTATCTCCAGGCAGAAAAAACACATATTTCTATAAAACCCCAAAAGTACCCCAAAAACACACAATATCCCCACAAATGTTACATCCCCTGATGGTCATGAGCTGGGTGACCAACATATCCAAAAATCACTCAGATCAGTTCAGGGGTTCAGGAATTATATGGAAATCATATTTTGACCGACCGCACGTGTGGTCCCATGCCCAAAACAGTTCAAAAGAATCCGGCTGTGTGGTTGGTCTATTTCAGGAATTCGAAATACAGCCAAAAATACCGAACGTAGCCGTTCGTGAGTAAAGTTAGTTTATGTCTCTTATTCGGGAGTTAATTCTTACCGAACTCCGTTCGACTCCCGTTCGAATAGCCGAACATCCGTGGAAGGTAAATAGTTAGCGGTGTTCATGCTGTTGAGTGTCCAATTTTAGGTAGAGGAGAGGGAGAAGGGAAGGGAAGGGAGAGGGGAAAGGGAAAGGGAAAGGAGAAAGAAAAGAAAGGGGAAGAAAACATTTAATATAAAATGGAAGGTAGATGGGATTTGGAAAGGGTTAAGTAGAAAAGCAATAATAACTTAATATTACTGGAGAGTAATTCATATGTTTGTGCAATTTTTTTATATCTCTGTTCAGTTTTATACTGTTTTTTTTTGTACTGTATGTACATTTTTGTATAATTAACAAATTTAAATAAATAAAAGCATTGTCATAGGTAATAGCACACAAGCCACACCAACATGACTTTCACAGTTTTTTTGTAATTAGCATATTTATTACTTGCATAGCAGTATAATAGAAGGACCCAGATAGCCAGGTCAGCATGTAAGCTTCTCGAGAGCAAACTCTAAAATTAGTCAACAGGAACAGAGTGAAATAGGTCAAATAAAGTCCCTGAGTGTAGGACTACAAATTGTTTAATGACATTTAAACAACCAGACTAATGTCCACTTATACAGGTAGAGAAGTGTAAAGAAAAGCCAGAAATGAGAGAAGGAACGGAAGTAATCTCTAGCTCCAACAGTCTTCATCCAGCAGTGTTAATTTTGTTGACTAACAAAAATTATTTTAGATTTAGTCGACTAAAACTAGACTAAAACTAAAATAATTCAAATGACTAAATTATGACTAAAACTAAAAAGTATTTTTAGTCAAAAGACTATGACTAGAACTAAATGGAAATTTGCCACCAAAATGTACACTGCCATCGAGGGGTTTCAGATTTTCAGAAAGTGATCAATGGTTTTGTTAATAGCTGTGGTTAATTTTGCGTTTTGGTCAAACTGGAAATCTTGGTGTCTATCTAAAATTGCAAAGGCAGGGTTACCTTCTATGCCTTAAGAAAAAAACAAAAAACAAAGCTGTGCATACTTTAAAGGTAGATTTGTGCGCTGCATGTGAGAAGGTGATGTCCTTATACTCCCTATTGAGGAGAGCCACCCAAGGGTCTAGAGTTAAAGTCACAATAACACAATGGGACAATTTAGCACACAAGTAGTCTAGGGCAGGACCACCAGGCATGCAGGTACATACACTCTTCCCCATAGCAGCATCCCCAGTTTATCTTATTCCTCATAATTGTTTTTTTTCTTTCATGGTGGTTCTAGTAAGCTCTAAGTATTCAGCAGCCAACAGAACAGTCTTTAGCAGAAAAGGGACTTATTTACTGTGGATGTATGTATCTATCACCTAGTATGTATTACAGCAGTATGAGAGTTTACTAGTTAAAATGTTAACTCTATGTATTTTTGTCTTTGTCAGATTTTTAGTCTGTATTTGTTTTTTTGTTGCAAAAGAGGTTTCATATTTTTTTGCCTGAAGTTGTTTGCGTAACGAAAAATATGCAGGATTGCATTAAGTGTAAGACATGAGGGGATATTAAAAGATGGGTTTAAAAGGAGAAAAAGAGAATAAGTATACTGTGTTTGCCCTGCAACTGCTAAATATTTCACCGGGATGACCCTGGTGAAATATAATATAATTATCGTCAAGTTAAAGAATCAGTAAATTTCAAACGTGATGTGCAAATATTTATTATACTGTATTAATGTAAATTTATCTTTTTGACATCTGATCTTATTTCAGTATCGTGAGGAACTCTGGATATAAAACCTTTGAAAATGCTGTGGTATTTTTAGACATGTCTGTGTATGTTTTAGGGATCTAAGAGCACAGTTGTTGAGCCTTTTTCATAACTTGCTGTGTCAAGCAGTTCTCAAAAATTCCTGACTAGCATGTGCAGTAACTTCTCGAAGTAAAATTCAGTCAATCTAGAATAACGAGGTAACTCCATTAAAACATGAACTAGCATTGAATGGAAATTTTCTCACTAAATGTAAAAGTAAATAACATCTATAGTAGTCTATTTTTTAGGTTTTTATATATATATCAGAAAATGTTGATTCCTTCACCGTTTGTGCTTCAGAAATATGTAGATGATTACAGCAAGAATTTATATTTTCATAATGGTTTCCATTAATTTACTTTGTAGCAACAAACTACTTAAAAATAATTTTGGTTTATACTATCAGAATCATTATGGCCATTTTTTTCCCACGGCGCCTGTGGGGTTATTCTCAACCTTGTGATGAATCTTGGAGTGTTTTGAAGAACACAAATTTAAAATACTACATCCTAAATAGCTTGCTCAGTATGTACAGTATTTGAGCAACAACCTTGTACGTGCATCCCTTCTTTGTACAATAGATTGTGTTTTATACACACCAAATCAATCTTTTATTGCATACTGCACATTCAGCTTTTTTCTGTGTCTAAGAAAAATTTAATTAAAAATACATACTTGTGGTGGCGGAGTCTAACCACTGAAGCGATCGGACGCATGGCCGCAGAACTCCGGGACGAAATTGCAAAAAGCACCCACGAAAAGGGGGATACCCCACCCCAAACACACACCGGAGGGAACGCACACCTCACCCGTACCCCATGGGTCGCAAATCCAAAAAACAAAAGCCCGATATGCCCCGACCGGGCATGAACATCGGGGACATGTGGAAGCAGGCCCAGAGCGCACCAGGCCCCAACATGGCGTCACTACACGGCGGCTGTTCCGACTTCAACGACGGGATGTCAGACGAAACGGAGGGGGAATACCTACCGGTACCACAAAGGCGATCGCCGGCACGACAGGTACCCCTACCGCCCGCAGCGATGTCCACGCCGGTCACGATGGAGGCAATCAGCAAACTAATGGCGGACCACCACCACAAAATCTCAACGGAGGTGGACGCAATTCGTGACGACCTGCGCGGTCTGTCAAGCAGACTGGGAGTAGTTGAAAGCACCTCCAACGCCCAGGCAGACCAAATCAAAGAGCTGCAGCGGGCGGTCACGGAGCTTAAACAGCAAAATCTCCTCACGGAACGCAAGCTCAACGCCCAAGAAGATAAGCGGCGCCAGAACAACATAAAAATCAGGGGAGTTGCTCTGGGTATTACCGGAGATGAGCTACCGCATTTCACCAGGCGGCTCCTAACAGCACTTCTGTCCCCCAAGACGGCCAAGGCGACCCAACTAACGGGCATTTTTCGCATGCCGAAACCAGCCAAGGCACCGACTACTGCCACTGGGGACTTGGTGGTCCAATTCCTAAACCGCAGAGACAAAGCTGCAGTACTAGCAGCCACCAGAGGCTGGCCTACCTACCACTTCGAGGAGATGGAGCTCTCCTTCTATGCGGACCTCTCTGGTGGAACACTAGCGTGGAGGAGGTCGATGAGACCATTCACATCCCTACTGCGCTCACATCAAATGCAGTACCGATGGGGCCCAGCCAACACACTGCTTGTCGCCAAAGGGGACGTAACGCATGTGATACACGACCTACAAGAAGCTGCAGCAGCTCTCAGAGGCCTAGATCTCCCCTCGGACTCCCTCGGACAAGAGGCTCCTACTTACTCCAGAGGCCTAGACCCCGTACACGCAGCGGAATTCCAGCCCAGACAGAGAACCACGGAGGCCTATGCAGCGGCCACATCTTAAATCTTCTACCGCACGGAACTCACCAACGCCAAACATGGATTGCCCTGCCCGCCACGTTGCCTTTCAAAAATATTTCGGACCTGGACTGGAACGAACTCTTGCTACAGGGACATACCTGACCTTCGGCATCTCACTCAGGCTACAGGTGGACTAAGCCTCCATTCCAGCAAGGTCCCACGCTGACAAAGTCGTGGGTATACCACGAAGAGATCTCTGCAGCCTTTCAATTCTACGGGACTTATCCAGAGGTTACTTACTGTTGTTTTTACCGTTACAGTTTTCATTTATATCTGGTTGACCTCGGGCAGTCTGCCCCTAATTACATGCATTTAATTTTATTTCAGCCTTCCCTAGCGACGCTAGACCGCCACGGTATCAAGTGGGGTACAAATCACACTTGGGAACGGTCTACGCTATTATTGTAGGCGATCAGTAGGAGCCAATGGTTTATGCAATTGCTATATGCGAATACTTTATGCACTAGTTGTAGGCTACCGATATATGCCACCATTTCACGCAGACATCCTACGCAATCATTATACGCGAATAGTAGGTGCACACGGTCTGTGCGATTGCTACAGGCTACTATCTTATACAACCGACAAATGCAAATGTTTTAGGCTAACATCCTGTGCAATCGACATAGACCAACGTTATGTGCACATAGTCTGTGCAATTACTAGAGGCAAATATCTTAGCTAGCCGTCCTATGCAATGAATATAGGCACCTACTTTCAGTAAACATTATATGCAATCGTTATATGCCACTAAGATACGCAACGTACTATATACTTATTTTATGCAACTATTAAGCAAATGTTTTGTGCAATTCAGCCTAAATGCGTGACCTTGTGTCCTATGTATAGCCCTGTTATGAATAGATTTCCAGAAAATGGTTTGTAGTGGCCCCGAATATATTGGTATAATGTTATCATATCCCCTCTGAAGCGCCATTTTTACTAAAGAGATTTAAATTTTTTAGGTGCAAAAATACCCATAAAAAGAACCAAAGTAAGATATCATCATTACAAATCTATCAATAAATATATGATAAATATATATAATATATATAAATATAATATAAATATATATATATATATATATATATATATATATATATATATATATATATATATATAAAATATGTCCATAAATAATAAAATTCTTGAATTACATAAATTCATTGAATTTCTAGATCGCACAGAACACGGGTTTCCACATCTTTATACTTTATTTCTTGGTTGTGATATAAAGTTGATACTGTATACAAGTTATAATGGAAACACAGAGTCTTACTGAGATGACAAAGGAACACTGTTGACACTGTGATAGTATCAACATAATAATGTGCAGCAGAACTCAAAGTTTTCACTCAATCACTAGCCTTTGAAAGGTGGAAATTCAATCCTGGCAAGTGTGCAATGGACCCCCACTGCAAGTGAAGATTTTCAGTGCTGTTTGAAAGTGGCAGCTTATTAACAGTAGCCGTGCAGATGTCTGCACACATCAATAAAATAAAACAACAGAGTAGAGCACCGCTAGTGGAAATCTCTGTAGAGATTATAGAAATCTACCCATCAGCCACCAGCTTGCAGGGAGTTCAAATGTTACATACAAGCAAACAAAAAAACTATTTTACTTATCAGTAATGCAGTCAGGTTCATAAGGGTGAGAGATCATGAGTAAGTTCATTTCTCCTCATCTTACATGTAGATTAATAGGGACACTTAAAAAATATAATTGAAGATAAAAAAATGTAATCATGTACTGGTTTCCTATGTTCGCTGTATTCAACTTTTAAATCAAAGGAGTGCTACTGCTCTTTCTTATGCTCTGTCCATTCCCAGATGTTAAGTAGTAGAAGAAACTTTGTGGGGCGGGGCCTAAATGCCGTGCTAATCCGATTTGCGGATCCTGTTACATCCAAGTATTTCACTAAGATGGTGACCAGGATCTTTTCAGGCACAGGATAGTCCTCTGCAATCACGTATCTGTTTCCTAGACGACTTTGACCAATGACCCAGGCATCCCCTCGATCAAAGCTAGTGGGGAGCAAGGGACTGTCTTCTGGACGGCCTGTCTTACTCACCTGAAGCAGAGCAATGGTTAAACGGGAACTTTATCAAAATCAAGGCCTTTGTAACTATGTAGGAAGATAGCTAAACAACCGATATTCTTAAAAACATCATGATCGACACAGAATCTTCCAACATTCACTGGCACAGTATCTCTGTTCTCCTCAACCACCCCATTGGAGAGGCTGAACAGTCTGGCATTGTATAATGGCTTATATATGGGCCTGCTGGTTAGTTGGTGAATGGCGTTACTTGTATAGTGGTGTTCTCCTGCAGTCGAACCACCTTAGTTTTCCTAGTTTCCCAATCTACAGTTACTCTGGCAAAGAATTAATTAACCGACCTGCAGGCCTGCCCTTTGACAAGACATTTTGAGTCTTTGTGTAGCGCAGACAATAATACATACAAAGGTAGCACTATAAATACATGATTTGCTAAATTCACAATTTATTCAAACCAATTAGGTTAAAAATTATCCAAACAAGCACTCACTGTGCCAAAAATTACTTGGTTCTAACACATAAAGCGTATGGGGGTAAAAAATCAATTCAAAAAAGGGTCATTTGCTAGATAACGCCTCAGATAGTCAGATACAAAAATCCAAACTCAATAGTTCATTCAACAGCCCATGGTTTTCTCAAATTGGACAAACAATCCCTCACTATTATTTCTGGTATTATGACACCCGAGTATGACATAGAGCAGATCAAAGTACTTAACAGGTGAGTTGCAAGAGTAGCATAAGACAAGCACCACAGTAAGCTGGCCAAAGGCTTTGTCGGAGGTAGATATATTCAGATTTTCAATAAGAATGAACAATAGAAAGTGCAGTAATCTGATATACAAGTTGCAGTGCATGAAACAAAGTGTCTTCAGCATTCACGAGTCTACTGATATTCACCCGGTTCTTCATCTCACCATTCGTAGCCTTGGCCTCAGTGACACTGCTCTTTCCCAGTTCTCTTTCCATCTCTCTGATTGCGTCTTTAGTGTCTTCTTCTCAGGTTTCTCATCCACTTCTGTACCTCCTTTAGAGTACAGAAGTAATGGGACTTCTATTTTTTTAGTATACACTGCCTTTCTTGGTTACCTGATATCATCCTACAGCTTTCAATATGACCTGTACACTAATGATACCCAATTCTCCTCCCTTGATATTGCTGCTGAATTATGTCACTGAATGCCTCTCCACAATGGAGTGGTCATAATCTCTAACCAGCAGGTGTGTTGCCTTCGTGTGCTCTTTGACTGTGACCTTTTCTTCACCCCTGATATAAAATCCATCACCAAATCCTGTCACTTTTACCATAAAATATCTCTCACATTTGCCTCTGTCTCACTCAAGATGCAACTAAAACCATTGACCATGCTCCTGTTTCCATGGCTGGATTTACTTCATAAGCATCTGTAGGTACATGTTCTAATGAATGTCTCTGCCAGACTCATCTACATTATGTCCAGTAATTCTCAGACCTCACCTCTCTTTCATTCTCTGCACTGGCTTCCTGTTTCATTCTGGATTAATTTCAAAGTTCTTGTGCTAAATAACTGCTCTCCTGCTTAATCGCCTACCTCATTAGCAGATAGGCTCCAGCTCAGCCTATTTTCTCAGCTAACAACCTGTTCTCATACCCACACTTCAGATTTTCACCTGATGACTTGAGCAGGGTTGAACCCTCTTTAAAGAATGCCCTCCCGAGGGGCATCTAACTCTCCTTATCTCTGCAGTCATTCAAAAAATCCCCAAAAACGCATTTCTTTAAAGAAGCTTACTCGCTCTCCCACTTAACTTTTTTATCCCATTCTCATGGACCATCTCCCAGAGCATTAGTACTGGAGTATCATGATATAAGTGGAATTTGGTTCCTGACACATGGGGTTATGGGTGAGACGGTTGTGGAGACAAGCCTTTAAGCTGTCTGGTCATGTCCCAAATTCTAAGTGTGGCAGAGATGGTCAGGTGATGTTTAGAGCATATGTATGTACGGCCTGTTAAATGCCCCGGAATTGTGTGTATGCACGCCGGCCGATGCGGACCCATGCAGTTATATATCCACGGTAAAGACAACGTTGACGTGCGGGTGACGTCACGCAAAAGATGCACATGCACGTTTTAGGGTCAAGGGCTAGGTACAGCCAATCAGATCTGCAAGAGGGTTATTTAAAATCCCTTATTCCTTAGCCAGTGGCGTACATACCGGGGTCGCAGGGGTCGCGACTGCGACCGGGCCCGGCCCACCAGGGGGCCCGGCCGCCCTGCGACCCAGGTATGTACCCACACGGCCAGCCTCTTCTGCTGGGGGGCCCAGGAGCTGGCCACCTCCAGGCCCCCCGAGGCTGGCCCTGCTGTCACCCGGTTGGCGGGCGCGCGAGGGAGCACTGTCCCCTGAGTGCTCCCTCTTCAGCTCCCTCGCGCACCGCACTGATACCGGAGCCGGAAGATGACGTCATCTTCCGGCTCCGGCATCAGTACGCGGCGCGCGAGGGAGCTGAAGAGGGAGCACTCAGGGGACAGTGCTCCCTCGTGCGCCCGCCAGCCAGGTGACAGCAGGGCCAGCAACACCACTGGACCCCAGGGAATCCCCCCATCTCTCCCACAGGTAAGGAGGCCGGTGTCTGTCTGTGTCACGGTCTGCCTTTGTCATGGTGTGTGTGTGTCTGTCTGTGCCATGTAATGTGTGTCTGTCTGTGCCACGGTGTGTGTGTGTGTGTGTCACGGTCTCTCTGTGCATTGGCGGATCCGGGGGGGGGGGGCAACGGGGCAATTGCCCCCCCCGAGATTCTCCCCTGCCGGCTAGTGCAGGGCTGGCATTGCCCAAGCGCCAGCCCTGCAATGTGCCTGCGGACCGGGAGGGAGATCAGTGATCAGTGATCTCCCTCCCCGGTCCGCAGGCACATTACTGACAGCCGACCGGAAGGGGAGGGAGAGAGGACCCGGGAGCTGTTACCAGCAGCTCCTCCGGGTCCTCCTCTCGCGAGATTTGGAGCGTTGCCGCGGTTACCACGGCAACGCTCCAAATCTCGCGAGAGTGAACTCTAGCCCTGGAGCGCGGGCTAGAGTTCACTGGACCACCAGGGATCCAGAAATGTCCCCCCTCCTCCTCAATAAAGGTAAGAAGGGAGGGGGGACATAAATATATTTTATTAAATACATTTTTTTTTTATTTTTTTTTATTAAAAAGCCTCCCTTCCCTCCTCCCCTCCCCCCATACACACTGCCCCACATACACTGCCCCACATACACACTGCCCCCATACACACTGCCCAACATACACTGCCCCCATACACACACTGACCCCATACACACACTACACACACTGACCCCATACACACACTACACACACTGACCCCATACACACACTGACCCCATGCACACACTGACCCCATACACACACTACACACACTGACCCCATACACACACTGACCCCATGCACACACTGACCCCATACACACACTACACACACTGACCCCATACACACACTGACCCCATACACACACTACACACACTGACCCCATGCACACACTGACCCCATACACACACTACACACACTGACCCCATACACACACTGACCCCATACACACACTACACACACTGACCCCATACACACACTGACCCCATACACACACTGACCCCATACACACACTACACACACTGACCCCATACACACACTGACCCCATACACACACTACACACTACACACACTGACCCCATACACACACTGACCCCATACACACACTACACACACTGACCCCATACACACACTGACCCCATACACACACTACACACACTGACCCCATACACACACTGACCCCACACACACACACACTGCCCCCATACACACAAACACTGCCCCCATACACACAAACACTGCCCCCATACATACAAACACTGCCCCCATACACACAAACACTGCCCCCATACACACAAACACTGCCCCCATATACACACTGTCCCCATATACACACTGTCCCCATATACACACTGTCCCCATACACACACTGCCCCACACACACACTGCCCCACAAACACTGCCCCATACACACACTTCCCCCTTACACACACTGACCCACAAACACTGCCCCACATGCAAACACTACACACACTTACCCCATACACACACTGCCCCCATACACACACTGCCCCCATACACGCACTGCCCCACAAACACTGCCTCCATACACACACTGCCCCACAAACACTGTCCCCATACAACACTGTCCCACAAACACTGTCCCCATACAACACTGTCCCACAAACACTGTCCCCATACGCACTGCCCCACACACATACTGCCCCGCACACACTGCACACCTATACACACACAGTGCCCTACACACCCTGCTGCCCCCCCATACACACATTGCCCCAAACACACACACACGACCCCCCGATACACACAGTGCCCCCCATACACACACTGCCCCACACATACATACAGTGCCCCCCATACACACACTGCCCCACACAGACATACAGTGCCCCCATACACACACTGCCCCCTAACACACACACTGCCACCCTTACGCACTCACACTCACTTCACCGCTCACACACACACTGCACCTTTCACACACACTTCACCCCTAACACACACCACTTCTCCTATGCCCTATATCCCAGCAGACCCCAGGTAAGTTGTCAAACTGTTCTTAAACGGTATGACTACTTACTCCGGGGTGGGATCCAGGCACTACTGGCACCATAACTACTACACTGAGCTGTAGTGGTTATTGTGCTAGGATTATTTTTTTAAAATAATCTACAAGTGCCCCTCCCGAGATCAGGCTCTGGATCCGCCACTGTCTCTGTGTCGCGGTGTGTGTGTGTTTGTCATGGTGTGTGTGTGTGTCTGTCTGTGTCACTGTGTGTGTGTGTCTGTGTCACGGTCTCTCTGTGTCGTGGTGTGTGTGTGTCTGTGTGTCATGGTGTGTGTGTCTGTCTGTGTCATGTAATGTTGTAATGTGTGTCTGTGTCACAGAGTGTGTGTGTTTGTGTCACGGTCTGTCTGTCATGATGTGTGTGTGTGTGTCTCTGTGTCATGGTGTGTGTGTGTCTGTCTGTCTGTCATGGTGTGTGTGTGTCTCTATCTGTCATGGTGTGTGTGCCTGTCTGTGTCATGCAATGTGTGTCTGTGTCATTGTGTGTGTCAGTCTGTGTCACGGTCTGCCTGTGTCATGGTGTGTGTGTGTTTGTCATGGTGTGTGTGTGTCTGTGTCATGTAATGTGTGTCTGTCTGTGCCACGGTGTGTGTGTGTGTGTGTCACGGTCTCTCTGTGTCGCGGTGTGTGTGTCTGTGTGTCATGGTGTGTGTGTCTGTCGGCGTCATGTAATGTGTGTCTGTGTCACAGTGTGTGTGTGTTTGTGTCACGGTCTGTCTGTTTTATGGTGTGTGTGTGTCTTTTTTAAGGTGTGTGTCTGTCATGGTATGTGTGTCTCTGTCATGGTGTGTGTCTGTCTGTTTCATGGTGTGTCTGTCTGTCATGGTATGTCTGTGTTTCTGTCTGTGTCACGGTGTGTGTGTTTCTGTCTGTGTCATGGTGTGTGTGTGTGTCTGTGTCACGGTCTGTCTGTGTCATGGTGTGTGTCTGTCATGGTATGTGTGTGTGTATGTGTGTTTTTACTCACCTTTTTTTCCCCACACATTGCGCTGATCTTCCCTCGACTGGCCCTGCCTCTATGGCTGAGATCATCAAGCTTGATAATCTCAGCCAATCCGCACTGACACAGGAAGCACCTCTAGCGACCGTCTGAGTGTCTGTCACTAGGAAGCAATGTAAACACTGCCTTTTCTCTAAAAAGTCAGTGTTTATATTGAAAAGCCTGCAGGGACAGGCTATAGACACCAGAACCACTACATTAAGCTCTGTGTGTGTGTGTGTGCATGCCTGCTAGTGAGTGGGCTTGCCTGTGTGTGTGTGTGTGTGTGTGTGTGTGTGTGCCTTCTACTGAGTGAGCTTGTGTTTTTATGTCAATGACCTTATGTATGTCAGTGAGATTGTTTGTCTGTGAGGCTGTGTATCAATCAACTTGTGTCAGTGAGATTGTCTGTGTCTGCATGTGAGTATGCTTACTGTATAATTAAAAATTTTACTCTGAAAGGACCAATATTTTATATTGGAAAAAGCTATATATATATACAGGGAGTGCATAATTATTAGGCAAATGAGTATTTTGACCACATCATCCTCTTTATGCATGTTGTCTTACTCCAAGCTGTATAGGCTCGAAAGCCTACTACCAATTAAGCATATTAGGTGATGTGCATCTCTGTAATGAGAAGGGGTGTGGTCTAATGACATCAACACCCTATATCAGGTGTGCATAATTATTAGGCAACTTCCTTTCCTTTGGCAAAATGGGTCAAAAGAAGGACTTGACAGGCTCAGAAAAGTCAAAAATAGTGAGATATCTTGCAGAGGGATGCAGCACTCTTAAAATTGCAAAGCTTCTGAAGCGTGATCATCAAACAATCAAGCGTTTCATTCAAAATAGTCAACAGGGTCGCAAGAAGCGTGTGGAAAAACCAAGGCGCAAAATAACTGCCCATGAACTGAGAAAAGTCAAGCGTGCAGCTGCCAAGATGCCACTTGCCACCAGTTTGGCCATATTTCAGAGCTGCAACATCACTGGAGTGCCCAAAAGCACAAGGTGTGCAATACTCAGAGACATGGCCAAGGTAAGAAAGGCTGAAAGACGACCACCACTAAACAAGACACACAAGCTGAAACGTCAAGACTGGGCCAAGAAATATCTCAAGACTGATTTTTCTAAGGTTTTATGGACTGATGAAATGAGAGTGAGTCTTGATGGGCCAGATGGATGGGCCCGTGGCTGGATTGGTAAAGGGCAGAGAGCTCCAGTCCGACTCAGATGCCAGCAAGGTGGAGGTGGAGTACTGGTTTGGGCTGGTATCATCAAAGATGAGCTTGTGGGGCCTTTTCAGGTTGAGGATGGAGTCAAGCTCAACTCCCAGTCCTACTGCCAGTTTCTGGAAGACACCTTCTTCAAGCAGTGGTACAGGAAGAAGTCTGCATCCTTCAAGAAAAACATGATTTTCATGCAGGACAATGCTCCATCACACGCGTGCAAGTACTCCACAGCGTGGCTGGCAAGAAAGGGTATAAAAGAAGAAAATCTAATGACATGGCCTCCTTGTTCACCTGATCTGAACTCCATTGAGAACCTGTGGTCCATCATCAAATGTGAGATTTACAAGGAGGGAAAACAGTACACCTCTCTGAACAGTGTCTGGGAGGCTGTGGTTGCTTCTGCACGCAATGTTGATGGTGAACAGATCAAAACACTGACAGAATCCATGGATGGCAGGCTTTTGAGTGTCCTTGCAAAGAAAGGTGGCTATATTGGTCACTGATTTGTTTTTGTTTTGTTTTTGAATGTCAGAAATGTATATTTGTGAATGTTGAGATGTTATATTGGTTTCACTGGTAAAAATAAATAATTTAAATGGGTATATATTTGTTTTTTGTTAAGTTGCCTAATAATTATGCACAGTAATAGTCACCTGCACACACAGATATCCCCCTAAAATAGCTAAAACTAAAAACAAACTAAAAACTACTTCCAAAAATATTCAGCTTTGATATTAAAGAGTTTTTTGGGTTCATTGAGAACATGGTTGTTGTTCAATAATAAAATTAATCCTCAAAAATACTTGCCTAATAATTCTGCACTCCCCGTATATATATATAATCAATCATCTAGGGTGGCAAGACATAGCCTTACATATTACATGCGACAATATATGGTGCAATGACTTATGGGGCTGGCATAGATTTTTTTTCCAGGGCTGCTTTGGAATCCCCAGTCCGGCCCTGGAGGGAGCGGGGGGTGATGGTCAGAGGGAGCGAGAGGCGATGGTAATGTGAGAGGGAGGGGGGTAATGTGAGAGTGAGGGGGTTGATGGTAATGTGAGAGGGAGGGGGTAATGTGAGAGTGAGAGGGGGGTAATGTGAGAGGGAGGGGGGTAATGTGAGAGTGAGGGGGTAATGTGAGAGTGAGGGGGGTAATGTGAGAGTGAGGGGGGTAATGTGAGAGTGAGGGGAGTGTGATGGTGAGAGGGAGAGGGGGTGCGATGGTGAGAGGAAGCGATGGTGAGAGGGGGTGATGGTGAGAGGGAGCGGGGGGTGATGGTGAGAGGGAGCGGGGGGTGATGGTAATGTGAGAGGGAGGAGGGGTGATGGTAATGTGAGAGGGAGGGGGGTGATGGTAATGTGAGAGTGAGAGGGGGGTAATGTGAGAGGGGGTAATGTGAGAGTGAGAGGGGGTAATGTGAGAGTGAGGGGGGTTATGTGAGAGTGAGGGGGGTACTGTGAGAGTGAGGGGGGTAATGTGAGAGGGGGTTAATGTGAGAGTGAGGGTAATGTGAGAGTGAGGGTAATGTGAGAGTGAGGGGGGGTAATGTGAGAGTGAGGGGGGGTAATGTGAGAGTGAGAGTGAGTAAGGTGAGAGTGAGAGGGAGTAATGTGAGAGTGAGAGGGGGTAATGTGAGAGTGAGAGGGGGGTGATGAGAGGGGGGTGATGTGAGAAGGAGGGGGTGATGTGAGAAGGAGGGGGTGATGGTGAGTGGGGTGAGGCTGAGGGAGGTGACGGAGGGTTATGCTGAGGGTGGTGAGGGGGTGATGCTGAGGGTGATGAGAGGGTGATGCTGAGGGTGATGCTGAAGGTGGTGGGGGGTGATGCTGAGGGTGGTGGGGGTGATGCTGAGGGTGGTGGGGGGTGAGGGTGGTGGGGTGAGGCTGAGGGTGGTGAAGGGTGATGGTGAGGCTGAGGGTGGTGGGGGTGATGGTGAGGGTGGTGGGGGGTGATGGTGAGGGTGGTGGGGGGTGATGGTGAGGCTGAGGGTGGTGGGGGGCTATGGTGAGGGGTGAGGCTGAAGGGGTGGGGGGTGATGGTGAGGGTGGGGGGTGAGGCTGAGGGTGGTGGGGGGTGATGGTGAGGGTGGGGGGTGAGGCTGAGGGTGGTGGGGGGTGATGGTGAGGGTGGTGGGGGTGAGGGTGAGGCTGAGGGTGGTGGGGGTGAGGCTGAGGGTGGTGGGGGGTGAGGGTGAGGGTGGTGGGGGGTGAGGCTGAGGGTGGTGGGGGTGAGGCTGAGGGTGGTGGAGGGTGATGGTGGTGGTGGTGATGGTGAGGCTGAGGGTGGTGGGGGTGATTGTGAGGGTAGTAGGGGGGTGATGGTAAGGCGGAGGGGGATGGGGGTGATGGTGAGGCTGAGGGTGGTGGGGGGTGATGGTGAGGGTGGTGGGGGGTGATGGTGAGGGTGGGGGGATGAGGCTGAGGGTGGTGGGGTGATGGTGAGGGTGGGGGGGTGAGGCTGAGGATATGTCGCGGACATTGCGTGGGACTGTAGATTTAATCCTCTTTTCTAGGAAGTCCTGGATTTCCATGGGTGGGGATCGGGCTGTAATGTAGATTATACAATTGTGTCTAAAAGTCTTGAAATGCTGTTAGGATGTCGGCTATCACGGAGTCTGTGTACCATTCTGTAGTTTAATTGGAGGGAATGAAGGTGGATTGTCTGCTCTGCTGGAGGGATTGTGCTAGCAATCAACCGCACTTGCCTCCTTGCGTATAGTGCATGTGTTTAGTCATTCGCAACTTGCACATAGATTGGAGGTGTAGTAGTGTCTTAAGTTCTGACCTCTTAGCCGTCAATGTCTTATATAAGCTCAGGCATTTGTCCCCAATGTTTTGTGTTTCTAACGTCTTAATGTCGTCTATTAAGCTTGAGATACAGGCTTCCCTATCACGTTTTTGGGCAGATGCCAGTTTGATTATCTCCTCTCTTACCACACATTTGTGAGCCTCCCAAAGCACTGTGGGAGATGTTTCCGGGAGTGATTTTTCTGCAAAATATTGCATGGCTGTCCTTTTTATCTGGCCGATTATATCTTGGCTGTTAAGCAAGAGGTTCTTAATTTTCCAATGGGATATCATATGGGGCAGGGAGGGGATAGAAATGGTAAGAGACAGGGGTGCATGGTCCAACCAGCTGATAGCTCCATAGGAGTTTTCCTGAATGATATGCAAATATCTATGTTGTATGAACAACATGCCAATACAGGAGTATGAGCCAGTGGGCGAAGAATAGAAAGAGTAGTCCCTATCAGTGGGGTGCATAGTCCTCCAACTATCATACAGTTGTGCCTCTCATAGTATAGAGTGCATTCGTTTGCATGCTAAGTTGAGATATTCGCTAGAGGTGGAGGAGGAATCAAGGCGGCCATCTAGTGTGATGTACAAGTCCCCTCTCACAATCATTATACCTTCCTGGAAGGTATCTAATATATTTAGAATTTTCCCAAAAGATTGACATTGTTTTTAATTGGGCAGGTAAAGGTTTGCCAGTGTAACTAGTGTATTACTAACTGGTGGGTGGAATGAGTCTAACACGGAGTTAGGCAACTCCAGATTCGTATTTTGTCTACGGTAAGGAGAAAACAAGATTGAGCTAAATCACATGAGCATAGGCATCCGCTCTAAGTTCAGAGAAAGGTCAAGTTGTTGTATGACACCTAGGGGGAGGGAGGTCGACGGGAGGGAGATGTCCCATTCAGGGATTGAACCCTGGTTGTGCTGCGGACATTTAATATAGAGCCTTGAGAAGCAGATCACAAATTAAGGTCTGAGAGTTGCATCCTATTCAAATCATATAGCTGGCATCCATTGTGGAATGTGAGCCAGTAGGGTCTATATGTTGCTTAGTTGCAATACAGTTGCAATATTGTGACTCTGGCTCTCAATCTAGCCTATGTACAGTGATAATGACCCTACAACATAAACTGTGCATCTGATTAGGTACGCAGTGTACCGGGGAGGTGTAGGGCTGTTACGTGGAAGAAATTACCAGTTCAGAACACTGTATTAAGATTAAGTATGATATTGCATCGCAAATAAGAGCATTTACTTTAAGCCAAATTGGTCACCAAATGCATACGACCTGTCCTGTGCATAGCTGTCCTTGAATCTGCCAGGATCAGTTAGATAATTTCCACTGGGTGTGGGCAGATTAGGTTTGAATCCGTTCAGTACCTCTGTCTCGCTGCTTCACCAATCAGGGCAGATGCTTGTATTCTTTGAAGTTATAGCCCGCATGAAGTAGCTATGGAGTATTATTGGCATTTAAGTATTACTGGCATTTGAATGCCATTGTGGGAGACAATTGGTGCGAAGGGGAATCCCCATCTATATTTCACCTGTCTGGTCCTGAGGAGCTCCATCACAGGTTTGAGTGCTCTCCTGGCTTAAAGTGTGAGCCAGGACATGTCAGAGTATATCTGCACAGCGTTTCTGTGGAAAAGTAAAGGCAGTGTATTGTCCCGTAGTACTTTGATAATATGGTCCTTTACTGTGAAGTAGTGCAGACGATATATAATGTCTCTCTGTGCATCTGTGGCTGTACCTTTTGGTCTCAGTGACCTATGCGCCCTGTCGAATGTAATGGGTGTCTCGCTGGGGTCCCCCAGTAACAGGTTGAACATTTCAGACAATGAGGCACATAAATCTTAATTTTGTAATTCTGGGAGGCCGCGTATCCTTAAGTTTTTTGCGGCGCCCCCTATTGTCGAGGTCATCCATGGATTGTTGGAGAGCAGTAAGTATTTTCAATTGCTTTTCCAGAGAATTGGTTAGTTGCAATATTTCTGAGTTAGTCACATCTCTCTTCTTCTAACTCCCTAAGTAAGTCCCTTATGTCGGGCTCCTGAGAGGCATAGAAACCTTCAGAGGGTGTCGGGCTTGATGGTGCCAAGTCAGTAGGCCTCATGGCTGCCACCATTTTGTCTTCTCCACAGTCTCCCATTTGCCCTGCATCCCTAAAGAACTTAGATAGGGAGACAAATTTCCCTGCAGGGGTCTTCCCCGATTTGTTCTGAGTGGGGTTATGCCTTTTGGGGTTCCCCATTTCATGTTGTTTTCTCCGATTACACTGGATTGCCTTACAAGTCAAAGGGCACTGAATCAGTGTGCTTCCATTCAGTTCCTCAGTTGGCCACGACCCCTCTTCCCTTTAGTTTGTGAGCTCACTTGGGCATAATTTGTTTAGCTTACATTATATTGTATATGACTAAAATAAATTACACAGTGACGGTAGAGGACCAATACTTTATGAGCTACACTGTGCTTTTTGATTGACTAAAGATACTAGCTGTGCAGCCAGCAATAAAATAATAATCGGGTATCCATGACGCACTCCTTGGTCCTTAATTTTCATTCTCCAAATATTTTTACTTGCAAATTGCTAGTGGGCGAGTAGAAATCTTAAGCCCTGCATAGTATATTCTTAGTATGAACTGTGAGTCAGTGACAATAAATGAGAGAGCACAGATGGATGGAAAAAGGACCGGGGAAGCAGTGGAAAGGATATTTTAGCTGTAGGAATGAGTAGACAGTGATCTGTGTGGGTATAGCTTCAGAGAATGCCAAAGTCTATGCCAAAGATTTAACTTAAACGTGAAAGAAAGACCTACTTTAGAATTGGAAGAAAAACCTATCTATAGATTTACTACCAAACCTGCTATCACTATGGACAGATAACATTTTATGCCCTTTAAAATAAATATAAGTTGTGGTGGGGGGTCACAGGTATCTAAGGTTTGGGATCTATTCTTCTATTAATTACAATGATTGTCCTGTAAGCTTTAATTTGCATATCAAATCTTTCCCATTTAAATTAGCTCTAGGTTGTCTTAATTTCAGATAAAATAATAAAAAAATATATATATTTTTATGTTTTTTTTATTCTGCCTTTTATACAATTTGATATAAAGAAAATACTTGTTTTGCTCAAATTTTATCAGAGGCAGAATAAAGATAATTGGCCAAGTCGAAGAGTCACAACTATGACTTAAGTCAGAAGCAGTACGTATATCTGAAATGTCAGGGTCCACCCATGTATCTCGGGGGGGAATAATTGGAATGCTAAACACCTGTTGTCAATATTATGTTCATTCAAATTTCACCTTGGAAACTGCAAACCTTTTAGCTCAAAGCATTACATTATTGAGATCTTTACAAAGTGTTTCATTCATCGAATAAACAATGTAACAAATAATTTGATATTTCCTCTCGCATTGTTCAAACTTATGATTTGTGCATGAAGTATGTCTAGAAGTTTGTTACACTGTGCAGAGAGTCAAAAAAAGACATACAGCTATGAAATATAGCCTGCAATAGATTGCATTTTACCAGGAGGGAGTAATTCAATCTAGAACGACTTTTGAAATTGGATATTCAGCAGGAGCATTACACGAACATTGTTTAATTATTGAGCAGAACAGTTTATATGTGTCTCTTTCAAAATGTGTAACCTTTACTAACGGATGTGTAATGTAGCTGATAGCACAGTCTGTACAGGTAGTATTATTTAATATTGAAAACAGCTCCTGTCTATTGGCAAATTAGAATTATCTTATACTTTTTATACTCAGAGAAACTTTTTATACCGAATGACACTTTTCATTTCTAAGGGGATTCAGAAAGAATGAAAGTGATCTCATCAGCTATCCTAGATGGTACAATACATGAGTGTAGGTTTGGGTAGGTATGCCTGTGGGTAGATGCAAATATATGTATGGAGTTAAAGCGGTCTCCCAAAATGAACTGTAAAATTGGTTAATTTGAAAGTATACATAGATTGCAGTGGCGGAACTAATGTTGAGAGGTCCTTGGTGATGATGCTGTGCCAGCAAGGGATCTACTATTTGCACTTCCTTCCTTGTATTTGTGAGCAGTCTCTATGAGTTTGAATGTAAGCATGTTTTCGTATGGACTATGTGTGTGTGTGAATGTAAGGATGTATTTGTCTGTATTGTCTGTATTTAGGATTTGTGCTGCCCTAGGCAGGACGGGGCTCGGGCACCCCCCCCCCTAATTTACATTTTTTCCACCCCTTTTTTGCACCCACTGACTGACACTTACACACTCACTGACCGACACACACACACACACTCACTCACATAGACACACACTTATAGACACACACACTTACAGACAGACGCATACACTCATTGACAAACACACACTCTCATATACACTGACAAACAATGACATACGCACACATTATTACTTAGACACACACTGACAGACGCACACTCACTGACAGACGCATACACTCACTGACAGACGCATACACTCGACAGACACACACTCTCACTAACAGACGCATGCACTCACTGACAGACACATACACACTCACTGACCGACACCCACACACATTCACTCACATAGAAACACACACTTGCAGACACACACACATTTACAGACACACACACACAATCACTTACAGACACACACACATACACACTTACAGACACATGCACAAATACACTTACAGACACATACACACATACATATTTCTCCCAACACTCACAAATTATTATTTTTTACATTTTATTTTAAGTCCACCCAGCCTCCCTGGGAGAGCTGGAGTGGATTATTTTCCTGTCCAGTGTGGCTGCTGGTCAGGCAGGCAGGGGGCGGACAGACTGAGTAGGCAGCGAGGGAGCTTTAATCATCCTGCTCAGCTCCCTTGCGCGCCACTTAGTGATGATGGGAGACGGTCTGATGTCATATTTCGGCTTCAAGCTTCACTAAGCAGCGCGGAGGGAGCTGGATAGGAAGAGCTCAGGTGAGTATGCTACCTCGCTGCCCACCTTGATGGGGCTCAAAAGTGGCCAGCCGGACAGCTCTTAAGCCCCCCAGTACACAAGCCAAGCAAGGGAACTGCCAGGGCGTTTGGGTGCCTTGTTTGCATCGTGTAAGATACGTCTCTGAGTAAAACACTGCTCTGTGCAAATCAAATGGTTTCTAAAAGACCATCTGATTAAATAGCCAAGTTTAACTTGACTATTTGGGCATAAGTGCCTCTAATAGGTGTTAGGCAGACAGCCACTAGAGGCATGTAAGGTCCGCAATACAAACATTTCTGTTCCTGCAGTAAAGCAAAGTTTTCAGTTGCAGGGTTAGACAGACAGGGACATGGCACATCATTGAGATGAAAAGGTCCTGCAGAATTTGTCATTGACATATACATGAATCTACTATGCAGTTCTTAAAGTCCTTGAGGTATCTTACACAAGAGGCTCTCAGGTAGACATGTGCAATTCGGATGAATTTCAGACAATTCGGACATTTGGGTACTTCCGAATGTCCAAATTTCTGAAGTGCCGAATTGCCGAGGTCCCAAAGTTCCGAAATTACCAAATTTCCGAAGTGTCGAAGTGTCGAAGTGCCGAAGTGCCGAAGTTCCGAAGTGTCAAAGTGCCGGGGTTCCGAAGCACAGTATTGCCTAAGTACTAATATACTTACCCAGTGAAAGAAGAAGAATGTTACATTGTATACAATTTTAAATAAAAAGTATACAAACATAGCCAGGATTTAGCTGTAAGCATTTGCAACACTTACAACAATCAAGTAACATACATTCATATAAAATGTAAGTTAATTGGCCAGTCAATGGAATGACAGGAATGAATAAGTAGATAACTCCCTAATTCCCACGGTATTAGGGAGCAATCTACTAAAAGGCTGAAAGACCTAAATTGGTCTTTCAGCCAAATTTACTAATACTAAGTAAAGATTACTTAGTATTAGTAAATTATGCCATTACTCACTATACCGCGAATAGGGGCATGTCTATTAAACAGTGAGCAGCCTGTGGCTGCTCACTGTAAAAAAAAAAAAAAAAAGTTCCCCCCTCCCGAGCCCCTTGTCCTACACTAAAATAAGGGCGGGGGGGACCTAAGGTCCATCCCCCTGTCCCCCACCCCTGAGCGGCAGGTGGGGGTCCTACAGTAAAATAAGTGGGGGGGACCTAAGGTCCTCCCCCCTGACCCCCACCCCTGAGCGGCGGGTGGGGGCTCTCAACACTAATAAGGGGGGAACCTAATGTCCTCCCCCCTGGCCCCCACCCCTCAGCGGCAGGTGGGGGTCCTAAATACTAATAAAGGGGGGGACCTAAGGTCCTCCCCCCTGGCCCCCACCCCTGAGCAGCGGGTGGGGGCCCTAAAAAAATCCCCCCCAGGTGACTAGGGGTCCCCAAACCCCTAGTCACCCCCTCCCCCCCAATAAAAATTATCTCCCTACCTACATCCCTCACCCTAAAAACTAATGAGGGGGCGACCTTTAACTAAGTACCTGTAAAAAAAAAAAAAACTTACCATTCAATGTTTTCTTTCTTCTAAAATCTTCTATTTTCAGGCCCAAAAAAGGCCAAATAAAAAACCATAATAACCGACGCAATTATAAAAAATAAATTTAAAAAAACGAGCGCAAAAAAAAAAAATCCTTCTTCACCCGGCGAGGGCTCCGCGTAGACTGAGCTCTGCAGGGCGGGGCAAGGCTTATAAAGCCTTGCCCCACCCTGCAATTAGGCTCGGAGCACTCTGATTGGTGGGTTTATGCCATCCAATCAGAGTGCTCTAACAGGTAAATGAAGGGACTGACAGGTAAGTCTCTACATTTACCTGTCACAGCACTCTGATTGGTTGGTTTGAAATCCACCAATCAGAGTGCTCTGTGTCATTTTACACAGCGTGGGAAAGTTCTTTGGAATCTTCCCACGCTGTGTAATTTGACTCATAACTCTCTGATTGGATGGATTAAGTAACCAATCAGAGAGTTATAAGTCAAATTACACAGCATGGGAAAATTACAAAGAACTTTTTTATAATTGCGTCGGTTATTTTGTTTTTTATTTGGCCTTTTTGGGGGCTGAAAAAGAAGATTTTAGAAGAAAGAAAACATCGAATAGTAAGTTTTATTTTTATTTTTACTGGTACTTAGTTAAAGGTCCCCCCTCATTAGTTTTTAAGGTGAGGGGGGTAGGTAGAGGGATAATTTTTATTGGGGGGGGGGTGACTAGGGGTTTGGGGACCCCTAGTCACCTGGGGACACACACACATATTTTTTAGGGCCCCTACCCGCCGCTCAGGGGTGGGGGCCAGGGGGGAGGACCTTAGGTCCCCCCCCTTATTAGTATTTAGGGCCCCCACCCACCGCTCAGGGGTGGGGGCCAGGGGGGAGGACATTAAGTACCCCCTTTATTAGTATTTAGGGCCCCCACTCGCTGCTGAGGGGGGGAGGACATTAGGTCCCCCCTTATTACAATTTAGGGCCCCCACCCGCCGCTCAGGGGTAGGAGCCAGGGGGGAGGACCTTAGGTCCCCCCCTTATTAGTATTTAGGACCCCCACCCGCCTCTCAGGGGTGGGGGCCAGGGGGGAGGACCTTAGGTCCCCCCCTTATTAGTATTTAGGGCCCCCACCCACCGTTCAGGGGTGGGGGCCAGGGGGGAGGACATTAGGTGCCCCCTTTATTAGTATTTAGGGCCCCCACTCACCGCTGAGGGGTGGGGGCCATGGGGGAGGACACCAGGTCCCCCCCTTATTACAATTTCGGGCCCCCACCTGCCGCTCAGGGGTGGGGGCCAGGGGGGAGGACATTAGGTTGCCCCCTTATTAGTATTTAGGGCCCCAACCCGCCGCTCAGGGGTGGGGGCCAGGGTGGATGCCCTTAGGTCCCCCCTTATTTTACTATAGGGCCCCCACCCACCACTCAAGGGTGGGGGCCGGGGGGAGGACATTAGGTCCCCCCCTTATTAGTATTTAGGGCCCCCACACACCGCTCAGGGGTGGGGGCCAGGGGGAGGACATTAGGTCCCCCCTTATTATAATTTAGGGCCCCCACCCACCGCTCAGGGGTGGGGGCCAGGGGGGAGGACATTAGGTCCCCCCTTATTCTGATTTAGGGCCCCCACCCGCCGCTCAGGGGTGGGGGCCGGAGGGGGTACTGTTTAATTTTTTATTTTTTTAAACAGTGTGCAGTCACAGGCTGCTCACTGTTCACTAGACATGCCCCTACTCGCGGTATAGCGAGTAGGGGCAAAATTTACTAATACTAAGTAATTTTTACTTAGTATTAGTAAATTTGGCTGAAAGACCAATTTAGGTCTTTCAGACTTTTGGTAGATAACTCCCTAATACCGTGAGAATTATGGAGTTATCTACCAAGCGGCTGCAAGAGAAGTCCCGAGGTGCCGAAGTTGCCGAATTTCCGAAGTGTTGAAGTGCCGAAGTTCCGAAGTTGCCGAATTTCCGAAGTTGCCGAAGTTCCAAAGTCTTGAAGTGCCGAATTTCCGAATTGCGAAAATCCAGAATTTCGGAATGCCGAACCGAACCAAAAATTTTCCCCATGCACATGCCTACTCTCAGGCCTGGGTGGTGTAACTGCTGTCACAGCTGTTTAAAAATAAAACCTAAGCCATTCACTTCTTGTTCAGATGTTTGGGAACATATCTGCCTATGTCTATAAGTGTTACCTCATTGCTTCACCCTAGAACCTCTTTCTTGGTCTACAGTTTTTGACCAATCTTTTTCTTATAGCATACACGTGTAAGTGCTTTTTTTTTCTATTGAACTTCAGCTACAAAGTAGTACTGCCTTTGCCATTACAGTATCTGAGGCAAATGGCAAGATTCTCATAAAAGAATGACAGAGCAACAAATAAAAAAAATATTGTTTCCTCGATCTCATTGTGCAAAGAGAAAAATACACAGTATGCCACATATACATTTACCATGGTACCATGTTTAGTGTCACTAAAAGCAATGAAATGTCTGCAAGTTATACAAATATTAAAAGAATAAAATATTTTGACGGAAATAGTAAAGTGAATATAACATGCTTCTTACTCCATCTATTATTAATTTGCAAATAGGTAAAGTGTCCTACTGCTACATCATTAATAAAATAAGAGTCACCATTTCATACCTCATCCAATATTTAAAACTGCTTAATTCTGACTAGAATTCTGAATTTAGAAAAAAGATAATAAAGCAGTCTACAAATAGAGCATACCAAACTATTTGAACTTTTTATAAAAAAAATAGTATACCAATTCAAAAAATCTACAAAAATAAATTACTAAATATACCAATGAAAACCTAGTTACCCAAAAGATGATAACACAAACAGTATTCAGAATATTAAGATTTTCTATAGCGCAAGAACGAAATGTAGTAAATTATTGAATGCATTGTCCAAAAACCATGAAAAATGTAACTCATCATTCAAACCATTGAACTGAATGCATGGAAGTCTAAACATAAATGCTTACTCAAATCCCAGCAGTATTTTGTGTATATCGACAACGGAATATGTTTTAGGTATATAAGTAATACAGAAATATAGGTTGTGTCTAGGAACACGCACACCACCATAACCAGAAGTGTGGTTTTGCCCCATCCCATTTCAAGAAATCAAACAATTTTAGAATAGTTTGATTTTTATGTGGGGTACATTAGGTGATGTTTCCTGCCTCTTCTCTGCAGTAAGTAGTCAGGATCTTCCATTAGCTCTTCTGAAGTAAGCCATGCAGTGCAGGGCTAGTTCATTGGCTGAGAGCATCAGCTGGTTGCTGTCAGCAAATTAACTAAGCCCTGTGCTGCCAGAAGGAGCTCAGAGAGTGAGCTTCTGTCTCCCGGAAGGCTGTACTGGAAGCATGGTGCACTGCCTGGCAGACCCCAGGTAGGAAAAAGACAGGCCAGTGACATATGAGGGTTGTGTGCTTCAAATTAGTTTTATGGTTTAGGGATTCTATATTGATTATTTTGACCCAGCAAATGTATTATACTGGTGCTAGATAAGTGGTGACTTACAGGTATGTGTTTTTTGGTTGGTAACTGCTGGCAGTGATGTATTGTAACTGACACACTGAAGACCTAGAGTGCCAGAATAAGCTGGTGACAGAAGGAATGGTCTTGCAGACATACATACATTTCTGTAGTCCGTCTTATTGCAGTTTTAACCCTCGGATAAAGGAGGGAACACTGTCATCCTAGACAAACCAGATTATGTTTCAATGGTATACAGACTTATTGAGGATAGTGACACCTATGAAGTACTCAAGGGTGACCCTACAAAGAAATATCTAGCAGAATGAAAAACCATTTTAGACATGGCACTACCTCTAGACTTGATCTCAAAAGATGAATATAATTTTATATTCGTAAAGAAACCTGTCATCGCTACATTTTATGCCCTTCCAAAAGTGCATAAACAGCAACCCACACTCAATGGAAGACCAATTGTTTCAGGCAGGGGGAATTTGACTCAAAATGCCAGTCTATATGTCGATCAGATTCTGAGAAAACTGGTGGTTGAGCTTCCTTCATATTTAAAAGATACAAAACATACATTGAATACCATAGAAGGAATTAAAGTTAACGGTGATGCTATTTTATGTAGACTTGATGTCGAGAGCCTCTATAGCTCAATACCACATAATGTGGGTCTGCAGCACCTTAGAGCATGCATGGATGTTAAACCGGTCGTCTCGTTAAGACATAATGAATTCGTGCAGGACCTAATGCAGTTCATCTTGACCCACAATTATTTTATTTTCCAAGGAAAATATTACCACCAGGTGAGGGGGACGGCTATGGGGACGGCTTGTCCCCCCTCATATGCCAACCTCCACCTGGGTGTTCAATGACCATATAGAAAAATACACTAGGCACATCAGATTATGGAAAAGATACATCGATGATGTATTAATAATCTGGTTGGGTACACCTGACCTCTTCCTAGAATTTGTCAGTCTACTAAACCTCAACAACATAAATTTGAGACTGACTAGCGAAATTGGTGGGAAACAAATTAACTTTCTGGACATCACCATTACATTAACAGACGAAGGAGATCTACACTCTTTCGCAAACCCACAGCTACTAATAACTTGCTGACCTGGACAAGTCATCACCCTCCTTCACTTAAAAGAGGTATTCCCACTGGTCAATATTTACGTCTTCTACGTAACTGTTCTACCATTGATGACTTTAAACACAAAGCCAAAACCCTACAGTCTCAGTTCAAACAGAAGGGCTATCCGAACAAATGTTTGAAAAGTGTGTATAAGCGTGCTCTACTTGCGGAACGCTCAGACCTCCTCATTGAGAAGCCTAACTTAAATTCAGCACGAGAGACCATTAGGTGTATAGGAAATTTTGATGCAGGCTGGAATCAAATCATGAAGATTTTGGATAGATTCTGGCCTCTTTTACACCACGATCCACACCTTCATAGGGTAATTACTCCGAGGGCATCGGTCACTGCAAGGAGGGGACGTAATCTAAAGGACATCTTGGTACCTAGTCATCTTAAGAATGCACCTCAAAGAACAACGTGGCTAAAATCTTCAGTCATAGGTACTTACCAATGTGGTAAGTGCAAAACGTGTAAGTTTATACGTAGACCATCCAAAGTGTTTTCACACTCACTGGGCAATCAAGAGTTTACGGTTAAACACTTCTTTAATTGTCAATCCAAAGGTCTAGTCTACCTACTTACATGTTCATGTAAGAAGCTGTATGTGGGGAAAACGTCTCGCATCTTTAAACTCAGAATAGGGGAACATGTAAACTCAGTTAACCCCAAAAGATTGATAGACACCCCAGTCTCTAAACACCTTAAACTACATCATGGTGGATCATCAGAAGGGATCAGATTCTGTGGTATTGATAAGGTCACACTTGGACCAAGAGGGGGAGATCTAGACAAAAGACTACTCCAAAGGGAGAGTTTTTGGATCTATAAACGTAAAACCCTTTCACCTCTAGGCCTTAATGAGGGTTTCTCATACACTCCATTTATTTCAGACTAAAGCCGAATTCGGTGACCTTATCGCAACCTGAACTGTACTCACTACAAGCCAAACATCTCGAGATCCTGCACAGTTATATCATATTATATGTTTACATTCTTATAATTACTGATACAGGTCTTGTAAACTTAAAACTTTATCTTTATTTACTATTTTTTGCCTATGGCACCTGTATATATTGTATATAGTATGTGTTGTGGTATGTATATTATTATGTTTATTGTTTATCACTTATTATTTTTCTTTGGATACCTGACCCAACTTCTACCTGCATCCAGTTAAAGATGAAATTTTTACCAAAATATGGGGATACTTTGACAGATATGGATATAGGCATCAGCTGCTTCTCACACATACACAGCTTTATTTATGCATAAACATTTTCCATGTTAGCAGAGATCTCTTTCTCCAGACATTGTGATCCTGATTTGGACCCTGTCTTTGGAGTGGATCTCCTCTTCCTTTTTTTCAGCTTGTGGTATATTAATGTATCTCTTCAGACATATAGTTGGATTCATAGTATCATTTAATTCATATGGAAGATACTATAACCATAAATATATTTATTCATCTAGTGGCTTGAGCTCAATGACTGTGAATGCGTATCATTTTAATGTTTGATACATACTCGGGGCTTCGGAATTTTTAACCCGTTCTGAGCTCAATTTGCCCATATGACTGATTGACGTCTTTAGGATACACAGCCTATCCCCCACGGCTTGGTCTCCGCCCGCTGGCGGATTATTGGTGGAGCTCAGACGTGACGCCTGTACACTCCATTGAGCCGTGCATATCGAGCTCCCCTCGCGTCATCTGACCCCGCCCACACTTACACCACGTGGTTACGTGATGGACACTATTGGGCTGATGACAATTTACCACACATGCGGTTCACTCCTCTGTTCTCCTATTGGATGCAGGTACTGGCTTCTTTATGGCACTTAGAGAATTTAAGAGACTCAGGTATCATTTGTAAGTTGTTCCCTGAAGAAGGTGCATCTCCTAAGGCACCGAAACGCGCGTTGGGCGTTTTTGCATATTTTATGCACACTGGGCACTTCGACACTATGTTTTGCACTCTTAATATGTAACTTTTTTTCTCTACAACTTTATTTATCCCTCTTTACCTCTATGACTACCTAGCTAGTTTACCAGGGAGAGAGGCTTTTTAACTTAAATAGTCAGCCTGCTATAGACTGACCTCTTCTACTTTGTACTGCCTCTATCTCTCCCTGTACCCCTCATGTGGGGGTAGTTTCCTGTTAAATAGGCTCAAACCCACCAAGTTACCTGACTTTAGATGTACCTGAATTTTGGTGCAACCCTAATCCTAAGGGGTGTTGCACCTATGGGGTACAGATATATATTTATATACCTAATATACTTGGAGGGTGCATCTATACACAGGTATTCTCTAGATACCGAAGCGAACTAATTGTTTATCAGGGGTTCTGCATTAGTAATTGTACCTTTTCCTTTTAGTATTATTTGTTTCATTAAAGCTGTCATTTAGGATTGGTTACATACTATTACTAATCTACCCCGGCTACATTAGCCCTTTGGCGGACATAGGAGTATTAGTACACTTATTATATATAGTTGTTTTTCTTTACCATTTGTTTTGTCTCTACCCATTTTTTTGCTTATTTGCTGCAGCCAGTTTATGATCTATCACACACTACTACTCATACTTCCAGGTGATGGGAATGGCCTGAGGATTATTTATATCTGAAGACCATTTACATCTTTTTTCTTTTGTTTGCTGTTTTTTGCTATACTGGGGTTAAGCCCCGTTCTGAGATCCCTGGAGTCTCTTGGCGGTATATAGGACACTGGGGTGCATATGGTGTTTTTCATTCTCTTTCTGGAGTGTGAATAGACCGATACACACCCAGAGCCCTACAATTGTTTTTGTTTTTCTATATATATAGATAAACTTTAATTTGCCCAACAAAATATATATATATTGTGGCAAGGTCAGAGAGGCTTTCTATGTTAGTAATAGATTGGAGCGCTCTCTATTCCCAGCATGATGGGGTTAATTGGTGGGAGTCACCCCTTGAATGTTATAAACCAGGTAAATGTAATTAACCAGCACTAGGGTTTTAAAAGGTTAGCCTCTGAAGACACCAGGGAGTCTAACAGCTGGGAGAGAGGAGGCAGTTAAGGCTGAGACTCTGAGACAAAGGTACTGTGTGAAACTTGCTTAAAGTGCTGTATTTAATTTTGTTTAAAACTGGGAACCAGATTAGCTGGCCAGTTGGATAGTTAGTAATACTGTTGTTTAGTAAGTCTCCAAGTCGGCAAGAGCAAGAGGACAGGACGGTCCTGAAGGAGATTATGCAGCAACTCTCAAAAACTACCAGAGAGTAGTGATGTCGCGAACACATAATTTTCGGTTCGCGAACGGCGAACGCGAACTTCCGCAAATGTTCGCGAACCGGCGAACCGCGCGAACCGCCATTGACTTCAATGGGCAGGCAAATTTTAAAACCCACAGGGACTCTTTCTGGCCACAAAAGTGATGGAAAAGTTGTTTCAAGGGGACTAACACCTGGACTGTGGCATGCCGGAGGGGGATCCATGGCAAAACTCCCATGGAAAATTACACAGTTGATGCAGAGTCTGGTTTTAATCCATAAAGGGCATAAATCATGATCCCTGATACACACTGACACAGAGCAGAATAGGGACTGTTCCCCCTACATAGGGTCACTATGTGCCTTTTTTTTTGTTTGGTTTTTGAAGCCACAGTGCAGCACTAGAGGGCCGAAAAATTAGGCATGTACACATTCCTGAAAAATTAGGTATTGTTGCAGCCGCTGCTGTAGCAGCGGCCATAAAAAATTATGTTTGTTTCCCAGGCAGAAAGTGCCCTAAAACATTGCGGCTTGAACCCTAGTTGGTGGCGGATAAGTCACGCAAGTCAACCGGCATTCAGAGCTAAAATACAGCAGCGTGTGGACCATTTTTAGCCCAAGCCAGCTCATCTCATCAGGCCTTTTTTAGTCGAATGTATCGCCCACTGTCAGTCCCTTCGGGATCCATCCCTCATTCATCTTAAATCTTAATAAAGGTGAGGTAATCTAGACTTTTTTGACCTAGGCGACTTCTCTTCTCAGTGACAATACCTCCTGCTGCACTGAAGGTCCTTTCTGACAGGACACTTGAAGCGGGGAAGGCCAGAAGTTCTATCGCAAATTGGGCAAGCTCAGGCCACAGGTCAAGCCTGCACACCCAGTAGTGAAGGGGTTCATCGCTCCTCAGAGTGTCGATATCTGCAGTTAAGGCGAGGTAGTCTGCTACCTGTCGGTCGAGTCGTTCTCTGAGGGTGGATCCCGAAGGGCTGTGGCGATGCGTAGGACTTAAAAAGCTCTGCATGTCCTCCATCAACAACACGTCTTTATAGCGTCCTGTCCTTGCCGGCGTGGTCGTGGGAGGAGGAGGATGACTTCCACCTCTTCCCCTGTTAGATTCCCGTTGTGCTGTGACATCACCCTTATACGCTGTGTAAAGCATACTTTTTAATTTATTTTGCAAATGCTGCATCCTTTCCGACTTGTAATTCGGTAACATTCCGCCACTGTCTGCTTATACCGGGGGTCTAGTAGCGTGGACACCCAGTACAGGTCGTTCTCCTTCAGCCTTTTTATACAAGAGTCCCTCAACAGGCACGACAGCATGAAAGACCCCATTTGCACAAGGTTGGATGCCGAGCTACTCATTTCCTGTTCCTCCTCCTCAGTGATGTCAATGAAGGCATGTTCTTCCACCCAGCTACGTACAACACCACGGGTACCAGATAGGTGACAACGAGCACCCTGGGATGCCTGGTGTGGTTGGTCTTCCTCCTCCTCCTCAAAGCCACATTCCTCCTCTGACTCCTCTTCCTCACAATCCTCTTCCAGCGTTGCCGCAGGTCCAGCAAGCGATGCTGATAAGGCTGTTTCTGGTGGTGATGGTGACCACAACTCTTCCTCTTCCTCTTCACGCTCATCTATGGCCTAATCCAGCACTCTTCGCAGGGCACGCTCCAGGAAGAAAACAAATGGTATGATGTCGCTGATGGTGCCTTCGGTGCGACTGACTAGGTTTGTCACCTCCTCAAAAGGACGCATGAGCCTACAGGCATTGCGCATGAGCGTCCAGTAACGTGGCAAAAACATTCCCAGCTCCCCAGAGGCTGTCCTAGCACCCCGGTCATACAAATATTCATTAACGGCTTTTTCTTGTTGGAGCAGGCGGTCGAACATTAGGAGTGTTGAATTCCAACGTGTCGGGCTGTCGCAAATCAAGCGCCTCACTGGCATGTTGTTTCGCCGCTGGATATCGGCAAAGTGCGCCATGGCTGTGTAGGAACGCCTGAAATGGCCACACACCTTCCTGGCCTGCTTCAGGACGTCCTGTAAGCCTGTGTACTTATGCACAAAGCGTTGTACGAACAGATTACACACAAGTGCCATGCACAGCACATGTGTCAACTTGCCCAACTTCAATGCCGCCAACAAATTTTTTCCGTTGTCACAAACCACTTTGCCGATATCCAGTTGCTGCGGAGTCAGCCACTTTTCCACCTGTGCGTTCAGGGCGGACAGGAGTGCTTGTCCGGTGTGACTCTCTGCTTTCAAGCAAGTCAAACCCAAGACGGCGTGACACTGCCGTATCCGGGATGTGGAATAGTACCTGGGGAGCTGGGGGGTGCCCTTGATGTGGAGCAAGATGCAGCAGCAGAAGAGGACTCAGCCGAGGAGGTTATGGAAGAGGATGGAGTAGGAGGAGTAGAGGAGGTGGCAGCAGGCCTGCCTGCAAGTCGTGGCGGTGTCACAAACTCCTCTGCAGAGCCACGCATTCCATGCTTGTCAGCTGTCAGCAGGTTTACCCAATGCGCAGTGTAGGTGATATACCTGCCCTGACCATGCTTTGCAGACCAGGTATCAGTGGTCAGATGGACCCTTGCCCGAACACTGTGTGCCAGACATGCCATTACTTCCTTTTGCACAATCGAGTACAGGTTGGCGATTGCCTTTTGTGAAAAGAAATTTCGTCCGGGTACCTTCCACTGCGGTGTCCCAATAGCTACAAATTTTTTGAACGCCTCAGACTCCACCAGCTTGTATGGTAAAAGCTGGCGGGCTAATAGTTCGGACAAGCCAGCTGTCAGACGCTGGGCAAGGGGGTGACTTTCTGACATTGGCTTCTCACGCTCAAACATGTCCTTGACAGACACCTGACTGTGGGCAGATGAGCGGGAACTGCTCAAGGCGGGAGACGGAGTGGCGGATGGTTGAGAGGAGGCAAGGACAGCAGTGGTTGACGTGGCTGAAGATGCTGGACCAGGAGGAGGATGGCGGCTTTGAGTTTCCGTGCTGCTTGTACTCATGTGTTGATCCCATAGGCATCTGTGATGTGCGATCATGTGCCTACGCAAAGCAGTTGTACCTAGGTGGGTGTTGGACTTCCCACGACTCAGTTTCTTTTGGCACAGGTTGCAAATGGCATCACTGTTGTCAGAGGCAGACACACCAAAAAATGCCACACTGCTGAGCTCTGCAATGACGGCATTCTGGTGGTGGACACAGCATACATTGATTGGCGTGCTGTCGGGCTGACCCCGGGTGCCGATGCATGCTGTCTGACTGTGCCACTAGCTCCTTGCGACGACCTCCCCCTGCTTTCAACTCGTCTCCTCCTCCTCTCTGTCTCCCCATCTGAACTTTCGTCCTGTTCTTCTTCTTGCCGAGCGGGCACCCACGTGACATCCATGGACGCATCGTCATCATCAACCGCTTCACTTCTATCTGACAACTCAGCAAAGGAAGCAGCAGCGATTACAACATCATCATCATCACACCGTACGTCCATGTGTGTAATGCTGCCTGCCTGAGACATATCCCTGTTATCTACATCCTCTGGCAATAATGGTTGCGCATCACTCATTTCTTCAAACGGATGTGTGAATAACTCCTCTGACATACCAAGTTAAGCAGCTATGGTGCTAGTTTTGGTGGTGGCGGCAGGCGGGTGAGTGGTATCTTGAGAGGTGCCCGAAGCTAAGCTGGAGGAGGATGGTGCGTCAAGGTTCCGAGCGGAAGCTGTAGAAGATTGGGCGTCCTGTGTTAGCCAGTCAACTATGTCCTCAGAACTTTTCAAGTTCAGGGTACGTGGCCTCTAAAAACTGGGCATTATTCTAGGGCCAAAGGGAATCACAGCATCACGACCATGATGGCCCCTGCTGGGGTGGCCTGCCTCTGCCTGTCATTTTTTTTTTTTGATTAGTGGTACTATGCGTGCAAGCTATTGTGACATCAGATATGAGTGGCAATGTGCACTGGCAGAGGTTGGCAGAGTACACGCTGTTGGCCTGACACACCCGCTTGAAGACAAGTAACTGCTATTCAATCTATAACAGTGAAAAAGGTTTTTTCTTTTTAAATGCACGCTATTGTGACACCAGATATGAGTGGCAATGTGCACTGGCAGAGGTTGGCAGAGTACACATAGAATGTGACGGCAGATAAGAACCATTCGGCCCATCTAGTCTGCCCAGTTTTCTAAATACTTTCATTAGTCCCTGGCCTTATCTTATAGTTAGGATAGCCTTATGCCTATCCAACGCATGCTTAAACTCCTTTACTGTGTTAACCTCTACCACTTCAGCTGGAAGGCTATTCCATGCATCCACTACCCTCTCAGTAAAGTAATACTTCCTGATATTATTTTTAAACCTTTGTCCCTCTAATTTAAGACTATGTCCTCTTGTTGTGGTAGTTTTTCTTCTTTTAAATATAGTCTCCTCCTTTACTGTGTTGATTCCCTTTATGTATTTAAATGTTTCTATCATATCCCCCCTGTCTCGTCTTTCCTCCATGCTATACATGTTAAGATCCTTTAACCTTTCCTGGTACGTTTTATCCTGCAATCCATGAACCAGTTTAGTAGCCCTTCTTTGAACTCTCTCTAAGGTATCAATATCCTTCTGAAGATAGGGTGTGTACAGTACTCCAAGTGAGGTCTCACCAGTGTTCTGTACAATGGCATGAGCACTTCCCTCTTTCTACTGCTAATACCTCTCCCTATACAACCAAGCATTCTGCTAGCATTTCCTGCTGCTCTATTACATTGTCTGCCTACCTTTAAGTCATCAGAAATAATCACCCCTAAATCCCTTTCCTCAGATGTTGAGGTTAGGACTCTATCAAATATTCTGTACTCTGCCCTTGGGTTTTTACGTCCAAGATGCATTATCTTGCACTTATCCACATTAAATGTCAGTTGCCACAACTCTGACCATTTTTCTAGTTTACCTAAATCATTTGCCATTTGGCTTATCCCTCCTGGAACATCAACCCTGTTACATATCTTAGTATCATCCGCAAAAAGACACACCTTACCATCAAGACCTTCTGCAATATCACTAATAAAAATATTAAAGAGAATGGGTCCAAGTACAGATCCCTGAGGTACCCCACTGGTGACAAGCCCAAGCTTCGAATATACTCCATTGACTACAACCCTCTGTTGCCTGTCACTCAGCCACTGCCTTACCCATTCAACAATATTGGAATCCAAACTCAAAGATTGTAGTTTGTTGATAAGCCTTCTATGTGCAACAGTGTCAAAAGCCTTACTGAAATCGAGGTAAGCAATGTCTACTGCACCACCCTGATCTATAATTTTAGTTACCCAATCAAAAAAATCAATAAGATTAGTTTGGCATGATCTCCCTGAAGTAAACCCATGTTGTCTCTGATCTTGAAATCCATGTGTTTTTAGATGTTCAACAATCCTATCCTTTAACATGGTTTCCATCACTTTCCCCACTACTGAAGTTAGGCTTACTGGCCTATAGTTGCCCGACTCCTCCCTATTACCTTTCTTGTGAATGGGCACAACATTCGCTAACTTCCAATCTTCTGGGACTACTCCTGTTATCAATGATTGGTTAAATAAATCTGTTAATGGTTTTGCTAGTACACCACTAAGCTCTTTTAATAGCTTTGGGTGTATTCCATCAGGTCCCATTGACTTATTTGTCTTTACTTTTGACAGTTGAAATAGAACCTCTTCCTCTGTAAACTCACGTGTAATAAATGACTCATTTATCCTTTTTCTTAACTGAGGTCCCTTTCCTTCATTTTCATCTGTAAATACCGAACAAAAATATTCATTGAGGCAGTCAGCTAGACCTTTATCCTCATCTACATACCTTCCTTCTTTTGTTTTTAATCTAACTAATCCTTGTTTTACTTTTCTTTTCTCATTTATGTATCTAAAAAAGGTTTTGTCCCCCTTTTTTACTGACTGTGCTATTTTCTCTTCTGTGTGTGATTTGGAAGCTCTTATAACTTGCTTAGCCTCTTTCTGCCTAATCTTATAGGTCACTCTGTCTTCCTCACTCTGGGTTTTTTTATAATTACTAAATGCTAACTTTTTGTTTTTTACTATTTTGGCTACATCTGTGAAGTACCACAGTGGTTTCTTGAATTTTTTGCTTTTACTGACAAGCCTAATGCAATTTTCTGTTGCCTTCAGTAGTGCAACTTTTAAATAATCCCATTTCTTTTGGACTCCATTTAAATTGCTCCAGTCTGATAATGACTCCTTTACACATATTCTAATTTTGGAAAAGTCTGTTTTTCTAAAGTCTAAAACTTTTGTTTTTGTGTGGTGTGACTCAGTCACTGTTCTTATTTTAAACCACACTGACTGATGATCACTGGATCCTAAACTTTCACCTACAGTAATATCTGATACCAAATCTCCATTTGTTAACACTAAATCTAGTATGGCCTCTTTACGAGTTGGCTCCTCAACGACTTGTTTTAGAGACAATCCCAGTAGGGAGTTTAGAATATGTGTGCTCCTGGCACAAGTAGCTATTTTTGTTTTCCAATTTACATCAGGAAGATTAAAGTCACCCATGATGATAACTTCCCCCTTCATTGTCATTTTAGCTATTTCTTCAACTAGTAGATTATCTAACTCTTCAATTTGTCCTGGGGGCCTATAAATCACACCTACACGAGTTACTGTGTGATTACCAAATTCTAACGTAACCCAAACTGACTCTATGTTCGCCTCACTAACCTTTATTAGGCTAGATTTTATGCTATTCTTTACATACAGGGCCACCCCTCCCCCTTTCTTGCCTTCCCTGTCTTTTCTATATAAAGAGTACCCTGGTATTGCTATGTCCCAGTCATTTTTCTCATTATACCATGTCTCAGTAACAGCGACTAAATCTACACTATCAGTTGCCATTATTGCCACAAGTTCATGGATCTTATTTCCTAAACTGCGAGCATTTGTAGACATGACTCTAAGCTTATCATTTTTTAACACACTTGCTACAGGCACCTTCTGTCCTTGTTTTGGGGGACAATTGGATTGATGTTTTATCACCCTTTTGCCCCCCCCCCCCTCCTAGTTTAAATACATCCTAGCAAAACCTCTGAACTGCTCACTGAGAACATTTGTTCCCTTTTGAGAAAGATGCAAACCATCTTTTTTGTACAGTTTATTTCCATTCCAAACAGAGCTACCATGAGCAATAAAGCCAAATCCTTGCTCCCGACACCATTCACCAAGCCACAAGTTAAAGTCCCTAATACGCATCCGCCTGTCATTCTGAGTGTTATGCACAGGCAGAACTTCAGAGAATGACAATGTGGAAGCAACTAAAACACTACACAGAAACAAATTAATTCTCATGAGTTAGTATTGCTCTCCTTCTCTTAACAATGTTTTACCTTCTGTCTATACACCAAAATTTTATTTTTACAATTTGTCAAAATGCTATTACCTGACTTGTGGGATTTATACTATTCCTCCCGTCTCCCCCCCCCCCTTACATGACCTTTAATACTACTGTCTCATTTGTATGTATTTCACATTGGCAAAAACACTAAAAACTTCCTTAACCTCTGAAACCTCATTGCAAGCCAAGTCATTTGTCCCTAAATGGACAAGTACATCCAATTCCCCTTCCTGCTTTGCTTGCTTAACAATATTACAGATACGTCTCCTGTCTCTGTGAACAGTAGCTCCGGGAAGACACCTCACAAGACCACCATTATCCATCTCCACACCTTTCATGATGGAATCCCCCACCAACAACTGCTTTCTATTAGGCCTCACCATAGTCTTCAAGCCTCTCTGCACAACACGACTAGCCTCAGTGCCTCTCTGCACAACACCACTAGCCTCAATGCCTCTCTTCACAACACCACTAGCCTCAGTGTCTCTCTTCACAACACCACTAGCCTCAGTGCCTCTCTGCACAACACTACTAGCCTCAGTGCCTCTCTGCACAACACCACTAGCCTCAGTGCCTCTCTGCACAACACCACTAGCCTCAGTGCCTCTCTGCACAACACCACTAGCCTCAGTGCCTCTCTGCACAACACCACTAGCCTCAGTGCCTCTCTGCACAACACCACTAGCCTCAGTGCCTCTCTGCACAACACCACTAGCCTCAGTGCCTCTCTGCACAACACCACTAGCCTCAGTGCCTCTCTGCACAACACCACTAGCCTCAGTGCCTCTCTGCACAACACCACTAGCCTCAGTGCCTCTCTGCACAACACCACTAGCCTCAGTGCCTCTCTGCACAACACCACTAGCCTCAGTGCCTCTCTGCACAACACCACTAGCCTCAGTGCCTCTCTGCACAACACCACTAGCCTCAGTGCCTCTCTGCACAACACCACTAGCCTCAGTGCCTCTCTGCACAACACCACTAGCCTCAGTGCCTCTCTGCACAACACCACTAGCCTCAGTGCCTCTCTGCACTCACCACTAGCCTCAGTGCCTCTCTGCACAACACCACTAGCCTCAGTGCCTCTCTGCACAACACCACTAGCCTCAGTGCCTCTCTGCACAACACCACTAGCCACAGTGCCTCTCTCCACGACACCACTACACTCTGAAAGTGCAGTAAATGAATTATGTAGAGCAACAGACTGTGCAATATGCCTTTTATCCACAACTCCAAGTCTACCAGATCCTACAGTAATCCATCTGCCATTCCTAGTATGTCTCTGCGGCAGTGGCTTTGCAGCAGTTCCAGCCTGAGTTTGTTTACCAGATAATTTACAAATCTCAGACTTCAAAAATACAATCTCCTGCTGCAAAATAGAGAACTGTCTACAGATTAGACAACAACCAAACCTCCAAAAAGTGGAACGTGAAACAAATGCAAAGCAACTATTACACTGAACTAAGTCTGCCATTCCAATGAGGTGAATAATTTAAATCAAACAAACCTTAACTTTTTATTTATCCTCCTGAATACCTCGGATTACCTCCAGGTTATCTCCAGAATATCTCCAACCACACACACTTAGAAGCAACACTCTCCAGAATATCTCCAACCACACACACACTTAGAAGCAACACTCTCCAGAATATCTCCAACCACACACACACTTAGAAGCAACACTTAGATGAAGCAACCAAGCTCTATTAGCCAAGCTAATGACAACTACCCTTATATACTCCTAAAATCACCTCCCACTAGGAATGTTTAACACCTGGGTAGGCCTCTGCTTATTAGCAAACAATAGCTAATTTAAATAGCAATCAATAGCAAGTAGCTACCTAATCCAATCAAATGCCTTATAATTACCAACAGGAAATCAAACCTTGTGCAGTCAGTAACCTTTTCCTACAGATGAATCTTACCTGTAACAGTAAAAAAGAACTCTTAGCACAACTCTTAGTCAGTTGAAGCTTCTGTAAAACTCTCCAGAATATCTCCAACCACACACACACTTAGAAGCAACACTTAGATGAAGCAACCAAGCTCTAAGCGCTGAAGGTATGACACCTGCTTAAAGGACACTGACTGCTATTAGCTTACAGTGAAAAACGTTATTTATTTTTAAAGGCACGCTATAGTCACACCAGATATGAGTGGCAAAGTGCACTTGCAGAGGTTGGCAGAGTACACGCTGTTGGCCTGACACACCCCCTTGAAGACAAGTAACTGCTATTCAATCTATAACAGTGAAAAAAGTTTTTTCTTTTTAAATGCACGCTATTGTGACACCAGATATGAGTGGCAATGTGCACTGGCAGAGGTTGGCAGAGTACACGCTGTTGGCCTGACACACCCCCTTGAAGACAAGTAACTGCTATTCAATCTATAACAGTGAAAAAAGTTTTTTGTTTTTAAATGCACCCTATTGTGACACCAGATATGAGTGGCAATGTGCACTGGCAGAGGTTGGCAGAGTACACGCTGTTGGCCTGACACACCCCCTTGAAGACAAGTAACTGCTTTTCAATCTATAACAGTGAAAAAAGTTTTTTATTTTTAAATGCATGCTATTGTGACACCAGATATGAGTGGCAATGTGCACTGGCAGAGGTTGGCAGAGTACACGCTGTTGGCCTGACACACCCCCTTGAAGACAAGTAACTGCTATTCAATCTATAACAGTGAAAAATGTTTTTTGTTTTTAAATGCACGCTATTGTGACACCAGATATGAGTGGCAATGTGCACTGGCAGAGGTTGGCAGAGTACACGCTGAAGGCCTGACACACCCGCTTGAAGGACACTGACTGCTATTAGCTTACAGTGAAAAACTTTTTTTGTTTTTAAAGGCACGCTATAGTCACACCAGATATGAGTGGCAAAGTGCACTTGCTGAGGTTGGCAGAGTACACGCTGAAGGCCTGACACCCGCTTGAAGACAACTAACTGCTATTCAATCTATAACAGTGAAAAACTTGTTTTGTTTTTAAAGGCACGCTATAGTCACACCAGATATGAGTGGCAAAGTGCACTTGCTGAGGTTGGCAGAGTACACGCTGAAGGCCTGACACCCGCTTGAAGACAACTAACTGCTATTCAATCTATAACAGTGAATAACTTTTTTTGTTTTTAAAGGCACGCTATAGTCACACCAGATATAAGTGGCAAATGCACTTGCTGAGGTTGGCAGAGTACCCGCTGAAGGCCTGACACCCGCTTGAAGAGAACTAACTGCTATTCAATCTATAACAGTGAAAAACTTGTTTTGTTTTTAAAGGCACGCTATAGTCACACCAGATATGAGTGGCAAAGTGCACTTGCTGAGGTTGGCAGAGTACACGCTGAAGGCCTGACACCCGCTTGAAGAGAACTAACTGCTATTCAATCTATAACAGTGAAAAACTTTTTTTGTTTTTAAAGGCACGCTATAGTCACACCAGATATGAGTGGCAAATGCACTTGCTGAGGTTGGCAGAGTACACCCTCTTGAAGACAACTAACTGCTATTCAATCTATAACAGTGAAAAAAGTTTTTTGTTTTTAAATGTCAAGCATAAGCTATTGTGACACCAGATATGAGTGGTGGCACTGGGCAAGTGGGCACAGTATCCACTGTGAGCCTGACACAGAAGCTGGCAGACAACTAACTGCTATTCAATCGATTAGAGTGAAAAAAAAATATTTTTAAATGTCAAGCTTAAGCTATTGTGACACCAGATATGAGTGGTGGCACTGGGCAAGTGGGCACAGTATCCACTGTGAGCCTGACACAGAAGCTGGCAGGCAGGCAACTGCAATTACATTAGACAGAAAAAAAAACTGATGTTCTAGCCCTAAAAGGGGCTTTTTGGGGTGCTGTTCTTACAGCAGAGATCAGATGAGTCCTTCAGGACTGTAGTGGACACTGAATACCCTAGCCTAGCTATCAATTACCTATCTAATGAGCAGCAGCTACACTTTCCCTCCTCTCACTAAGAATGCAGCTTCAGAATGAATCTAAAATGGATGCTGTACAGGAGGTGGGAGGGTCTGGAAGGGAGGGTCTGCTGCTAATTTGCTGGAATGTGTCTGCTGACCGTGAGGCACAGGGTCAAAGTTTGCTCAATGATGACGAATAGGGGGCAGATCGAACCGCGCATGTGTTCGCCCGCCGTGGCGAACGCGAACATGCTATGTTTGCCAGGAACTATTCGCCAGCGAACAGTTCAGTACATCACTATGAATCGCCCTTTCTGAAAAATACAAAATACACTACCTTTGTGCTATTGCAGTAATGTGCTGACAAACAAATACCATTATAGCTTGACATGAAAGTTTCATATTACCCTACAAAGGCACAACATTTTCAGATATTATGTTCACTTTTATACATGACAATATTGTCTAACCATGTTTTGTTTTACTTCTTGTGATGGAGATAAAATTCCTTTCAACGTGTCTGATCTTCTAGCACTATATCTAAAGCCATCTGCCAAAACCTTACGAAAACCATCATCTGCTTTAAGCACTGATAAATGTTTGTAAATTATTCTTTTTAAGTCATGAAATTGTCTCGTGTAATCCGACACATCCCTTAATGATACCTCCATCTGACATATGTGTGTTCTTATCTTTTTTATCTTATTGTATCTTATCTTAATGTCTATGGTGTGGGTGGAAGATGAATGTTTATGGCGACTGCATTACGGATAACGCGTTCACTGTCTTTAATAAATAGAGGTTTGATAAATGGTGACTGTTTTGTGGTTTTTAGCTTACACATGACTTACACATAGGTGCATTCTGTTTTTTGATTACCGTCTGTGATGTATTAAGGCATACACACTAAACCTAGAATGACATGCTGAGAAAAGATGTAAATTTAATACACGAGAGGCCATTTTAATCAAGGTGACTGCACTTCAGTTGTGCGTGGAGGGAAAATTTGTTTCAGCCAAACCAAGTCGTCCAATAATGTAAAAAAATGTTGGGATGGCAGAATTTCATGCACATAGTGGTTAGACTCATTTCCTCCTAAATAATTGGGTAAACAAAACAGACAAACCAAAAGGGCATGAAAATGGGCCAATCGGTATACAACAAAATATGTACATAATATAAAAATTATGTATATATTTTGCAGTACACTGATAGGAGCATTTTCCCGCCATTTGGTTTACTGATTAGTGAAAAAAGAAGAGGACCAGTAAACAATATTTATATATATTTATTAAATTTATAAGACATAAATATGGATTTTGTTCCCTCTCTGGTCACTTCTCACTTGACCTGTAAAATAAATCAACATTTAGTGTCTGTTCCCCAGCCATCAATAATTTTTTTTTTTCCCATCTATCATCACTTTATTTAGGGACACTCCAAATCAAAAATCAAACTAACATATTTGTCCACTGTGCAAGTTGTTGTTTTTTTTTTTTTTTTTGTTTTTTTTTTGTTATCAGGAAGTCGACTGATCACTCAATTGGTCAAAAGTCAGACGAATTGCAGCATAACAAAACAAATCTCGACAAGTCTACTGCCCACCACTTCCGAATGCATCAACGTTCCACTTTGTTCCTCCATAGATGAGCAAAAGCATAGTTATTTCTTTTTTCAAATGACTACCAGAAAGACTTGTGGATAAATGTAACGTAAATGCAAAGCGGGTGAAATGATAACTAGAGAGAAAAGAGTACGATGGCAGGGGAGTGAATGAAGACAGGTTGAGCATGATAGATACAAAGGAACTGTCAAAAGATGGTTGAAGACTAAAAGGTAGACACATGAAGGTTTTATACTTGCAAAGTTAATTACTAAACACAACATTTTAACTATATAAACTGAATGTTATAACTGAGGGTAAAATATCGAAGTCGTGACTTTAGTTGAGTTGGAGAATTTGTCCATATCATCTATTCTAACTTAAATTTTGCCATTTGAATTACATTTGTAAAATACAAAGTATAGAAAATAATTCAATTGAGGAAGGAGAGTTTGTAACATCATCACGTTATGCAAGGTAAGAGATAGTTGGAACTAAATGGTTAAAGATATATAGTGCCTAATCAAAGAAAAGGACTTGGCTATGGTTATATCACCACAAAAGAAGACTACATCACCTGTCCCAAGTCAGAAAAACAAAGCTATGTCATTGAAATAGTTAAAACCGAACACTACTGGAAGGTTTAGGGAATATTATGTTTTGGTTGTCAGAGCTAACTAGGCTTGACAGAAGCACAAGAGAGAGGTCAAAAAAAGTGCACTTTTATTATTCACAATCAGAAATATAATGCTCCTTTTGTATGTTAGTCGTAGAATAGAAATATTTTACATATAAAGACCCTTTAACATGGAATGATTTATCACTCGGTATTAGCTGTAAATCTCCCTTCATTTAGATATCACATAATGAGACATTACTTGGTTCTTTCTTTCTGACAATTTATATCGGTAGCTATTTTATAAGGCGTCTACAAGTCTGACCGAGCTTGTTTTGTAATCCCATTGGAAACCGATGTCCATTTAACAAGAGAGGAGCAATCGAACATTTGGATGAGATGCATTTGTAATTTTGATATGTACAAAAGTTGTTTCTGCAGAAAAACTAAAAAAAAATAATATTACAAACACAATCACAATTCACAAATAAAAAGTGTTATATTTGATTTAGCTACTGTAGTATAAAACCATATTTATATTGATCAATAAACTAATCACACATAAATATAAGAGTTGTGTAGACAGATATTGGCTGTTTTAACACAGTACAAGCATAGCACAACGTCATTAAAATGGATTTTAAGGAGGCAAGGATATTTTAACGAGATTCAGAGCACTGCTAGGTTCCTAGTACAAAGAACACACAGCATGGGTAGAACTAATTGAAATGACTGATGCCTAGTACATGCTTCCAATATATCAGAAAATAGTACCAACTACAAAGCAAATAAAGAAGTAAAAATAGTACAAAAAAATAACTTTTTTCCTTTAAAATGTCTAGTCTTTGATGGTATATTTTCTCATTATAAATTGCTACATAATCTACCACCTGACACCCTGTGTATGTGAGATGAATATGTACAAAAAAAACAAGCAGTCTAAACGCCCATTTACCGGTAAACCATGTTTTATTTTCTTGCTTTCTGCAGTAGTTAAAAACATGTTACAAAAGAATTTTGAGAAAGTGAAAAAAAAATTGGTCAGCCAGCAAGGAAAGTGGATGTCAAATGCATTTTACAAACTATATTCTCAGCACAAGAGGCTGGGAATACAAAGCAGCAATTTATTTAAAAATAATTTAATGGGAAAACCCAGCACCTATACATTTACTGTGCTATGTGTAAGTTGTATTATCCTTTCATTGTACTTTACAATAATAAGATACTTTCACCATAGTAGGTAAAGAAACACTAAAGCGTTAGGAATACAAATGTTATTCCTAACACTATAGTGTCCCTGTCCTTACTCTTATTCCCCCCACACCAGGTGCATTAAAATAACTAAATAATATGTTTTTTTCAGCCTTGAAGCGCCATTGGCGCTGCTCTCCTCCATACCGCTGTGAAATCAAGATGGAGGCATAACCTCATGGAGCATTGGGGACCTAATGCGCATGTGCGGCAAGATGAAGTGGTCTGGGTGCCAATAGTGTCACTTTAAAGCATGATGATGGTATGATGGTTTGATAAAGACACATATTGTGTCGAAACATTGCCTGTCATTTGGAATTGCACCTAAAATTACCAAGTGCTGGTTCTTTATTTGTTTAAGTCCCTTTAAAGTAGTTAAATGTGGGTGAGGATTCCATTGTTTATAACCATGGATATCCTGGAGACTGTAAGTATCCTACTTTACTCATTAACTACAATAGGGGTGTCAGGAATTTTGTTTGTTTATTACTGGCCCTTTAAGACGACATGGAAGTACACAACCCTCTAGTTATTTAAACTCCAATCTCCAATACCTCAGTGCACAATTAATGTGTTAATCTGACTGATTGCATCAACTTCCTTGCTAATCATTTGGATCACTCCTAGAGAGACCGTGTGTTCCATCACAGGACCCTTTTCTGAATCTCCTCTTCATACCCCTATATCTTTGATTACCTGGTTAACTTATTCGGACTGGTCTTGACTCTGCTTTTGGAATTTCCTTCAATACTGCTTGACCTCTTATTGAACGAACTCGGACTGGATAAAGGACATTGCTTATGGACTAACCCTGGACACATCACCTAAACTTCTATTTTCAAGGACTGTCAGTTTCTCTCTGCTTTGCTGCCACATCATTTTGCCGTGCTGAAACTGCCTCAAAATAAAAAGTGAGTGGTTCTTATTTTTTTGTTTGGCATTTGTTAAAGAAAAAAACATGACAAGGGGAATATGTAATACCCAACCCAATTTACATGAGCAGCTCCATACAACAATGGAATACTTAAATGGTAGGTGATTCCATTTTTATACATGATCTTTAGATGCTGTTTTGTTATGATTGAATAATTACATTAGTTTGATCCCTAATGTATAATACTTTTGTGTTCGATTTTTCCCATTCTCTCAGCACACAGTTGTATCTAATAAACTTAAAGGCACTATAGGCATTTAGCCCACTTCATCTAATGGAAGTGGTCTTGGTGCAGTGTCACTATCTTCTTAAACCAGCAATATAAAACCTTGCAGTTTCTAATAACCTACAATAATTACATTGGAGGCTAACTCTTCTATTGGCTGTATTCCAGCATGGGTCGACCTCGGTCTATATCCATCACGGCCTATTGGGCATTTACCCAGTTTGCTAGTCCAGACCTGATTAAAGAGACACTATAGTCACCAAAACAACTGTAGCGTAATGAAGCAGATTTGGTGTATAGACCATGCAGTCTCACTACCCAATTCTCTGCCATTTAGGAGTTAAATCACGATGTTTATGCAGCCCTAGGCACACCTCCCTGTATGTGACTTTCACAGCCTTCCTAAATACTTCCGGTAATGAGTCATCTAATGTTTAGACTTCCTTTATTGCAAATTCTGTTTAGTTTAAAGTATATTATCTCCTGCTCTGTTAATAGCTTGCTAGACCCTGCAGGAGCCCCTGTGTGTAAATAAAGTCCAATTTACAGATCAGGAGATAAAAACGTAGTGTCCTTTTAAATAAACAAGTTACTCATAAGTTAAAGGTGAACTATACAGTGAGGGGAAAAGCATTTGATCCCCTGCTGATTTTGAACGTTTGCCCACTGACAAAGAAATGATAAGTCTATAATTTTAATAGAAGGTGGTTTTTAAGAGTGAGAGGCCAAATAACAAACAAAAAAAATCCAAAAAAGCATGTCACAAAAGTTAAAAACTGATTTAAAAATAAATAAATAAATATACATATATATCTATACATAACATGTATAGATATAATATATGTATATTAATATATGTACACTTAGTATGTGTTATATATAACATCATACTAAGTGTACATATATTAATATAAAAATACACTTAGAGTAAAATTACACACGTGTATATATAATACCTATATATGAAATAAAAATAAATAATAAATAATTAAAAATAAATGAAAACATGTAAAAATAATAAAAAAATGGTGTGTGTGTATATATATATATATATATATATATATATATATATATATATATCAAAATACAATTAGAATGAAATTATATATATATATATATATATGTGTGTGTGTATGTGCATATATAAATAATACAAAATATACATACAGTTGCAAGAAAAAGTATGTGAACCCTTTGAAATGATATGGATTTCTGCCCAAATTGGTCATAAAATGTGATCTGATCATCATCTAAGTCACAACAATAGACAATCATAGTCTGCTTAAACTAATAACACACAAAGAATGAAATGTTGCCATGTTTTTATTGAACACACCATGTAAACAGAACAAATAGCAGATGTATTCACCCAATATTATTATGATCTCTATAACTTATCAGGAAAAAATCCCCAAAACAACGAAAAAAATTAAAATAAAAAGATCAAATCATATCTTAAAAAACATCTCAATGTAAAATTGGATAATGAAACGGTTAGTAGATTAGATCTCCCTATAACATTGACCGAGGTCATTGAAGTTATTCATAAATCTCCAAAAGGCAAAAGCCCAGGAACAGATGGGCTGACCATGACCTACTATAAGATATTTAATTCACCTGATAAAGGGAAATATTTAACAATACAGACACAGAAGCACATATAACTGTAATACCAAAACCTGGGAAAGATAAAGAACTATGCACCAGTTACAGGCTAATTTAATTATTAAACTGTGATGTTACGATCTTGGCAAAGATAATTAGTGCGATAATTAAATTATTTTACCTAAGCTGATAGAATCAGACCAAGTGGGATTTATACCAAATAGGGAGGCAAGAGATGCAACTACTCGAGCCCTTAATCTGATTTATGAGTTTAAAAGAGGAGACATCCCTGCATTGTTACTTTCAACAGACACTGAGAAAGCATTCGACAGGGTGAATTTGTCATTCTTATTTGAAGTTATGGGATTTGGTCCCAGTATAAATAAATGGATAAAAGCTTTATATCATTCACCAATAGCTAATATTAATGGATCATTATCTATACCAATTCCCCTGTCGAATGGAACACATCAGGGATGACCTCTGTTACAAAAAAAACTTATTTTACTGTGTGCCTTTAAGTGCTATCTTCACCTTTCTGACTTATTTGCAGCCGTTCGTATGGTTCAGCACGAATCCTTTGTGTAAACGTATAGGTGGCCGCCATTTCGGGACTTTGCACGTGTTCGCGGCCATCTTACGTACGAACAGCGGTGTTTGCCAGCAATCGTCTGGAACTGAAAACGGAGACTCAAACAGGCGAACACCACTGAGACCTCCAGGATACCATAACTTCGTGCTGGACCTATCGAACGGCCCACCGTTCGGTAGGACGATTACTCTTCGCATGGGGAGTACAGCGACCCCCGGGATAACTATGGATGGCAAGGGGTTCGTGGAGTTTTAACGTACGAACAGAGACCGACCGCATGGCCTAAACGTGTGGAACTATTTTCGGCTAGAAAGTCTGTGCGGTCAGTCAAAACTTTGGAAACCCATAACTCCCGAATCGTTCATCCGAACGGGCTGGTTTTCGGATATGTTGCTCCCCTGAACAAGATCTATACAGGTGTAGGATTTAAAGGGGTACCCCCTGGTTTTGGGGTATATCCAGAACTTGGTCTAAAATATGTACTGTATAATTGGTTTAACTGTTTATCTGAGGGGAGGAGATGTGTGGGAGGTACCAAAGGTGTGATTGGTGATTTTATGCCTCCCCCTGGGAGTGTCCTGTTTTCATGTAACCACAATAAAAAGCAGGCTGGGCATCCCAGTCCTCAGTTCTTGTTTAACCCTCAAACCGCAGCCTTGACTCGTTTTGTGGGCAGAAGGGTATCCTAGCTGTGCTATAGCTAGTGGGATTATTCTACATTTACAGGACTCGTATGGAATACTATGGAAAGCAGCTTCTCCCCTCTTCAGCAATAGGAATCCAGACTACTAAGTGGTCCAGCTCTCAGCAAGACTAAGGGTAACCGTAACAACCTCTCTCCCCTTTACTTTTTGTTTTGGTATTAGAACCTTTATTAAATGCTATAAGGAACAACCCAGATATAAGTGGATTGAATGCTGGGGGGGATTGAGTGCAGACCCTGGGAGTCCCTGATACCTGGAACAACAAAGGCAAGTCTCTGGCTGAGTGCCGGGTTCGCGGCTTGAGGTGGTGGAAGCTTGTTTTGTCGGGTGGTCGGATCTGTCCCGGTGGTGCTTCACGTCCGGTGCGGGATTGTGGTGGCTTAAGGTGGAGGCAAGTGCTTGACGTGGGGTAAGCTCTGCATTTCTGTTTGTGCCTCCGGTCCCGTTTTCGACGCCTTTTGCGTTGTGGATTTTAATGGAGACTGCTTCGCTTAGCTGTGGTGGAGCTAGTTGGGGCTTCCTGCTTGTTATTTGCTTCCAAAATTGATTAAAGAGTCTGTCCAGTTTAGACTCAATATCCTGCCATGCTTTGCTGGTACCAGGAGGACACGCGGCTGCCGCCATATTGGGAGAGTCGCAGATGAGTATGTCAGCCTGGGCGGCTGTGCTCTGTGCGTCCATTAGCTCCAGACAGCCTCTCAGGGGTGGACCGGGATAACCCCCACCGGTCCGAGGGAGGGGGTAATGGAGCTCCTGCTGGGAAGTAGCTGCTCCTGGGCATCCCAGGATCGGGAGATCGGCCTTGCCACGCGGAGGTAAGTAAGACTCTGCCGAGTTGCTGACCGCTATTAAGCATATCGGGTCGGTCAGGTAGGAGCAACATTGCTGGGTCATCCCCTTCTGGGGTGAAATTTGCTTGTTGATAGCTGCTTAAAGTGAGATATTGAGGGAGCTCACACGAAGTGCGTCTTTCCTCCATGACAGCTAGGCATCGCCCCCCGGAAGCTGAATTCTTCGTGAGAGGAGGGACAGTGTAGCTGCTGCTGATTTAATAGGGAAATCGATAGCTAGGCTAGTGTATTCAGTGTCCACTACAGTCCTGAAGGACTCATCTGATCTCTGCTGTAAGGACAGCACCCTAAAAGCCCTATTTAGGGCTAGAACATCAGTCTGCCTTTTTTTTTCCTGTGTAATCTAATTGCAGTTGCCTGCCTGCCAGCGTGTGTGTCAGGCTCACAGCGTATACTGTGCCCACTTGCCCAGTGCCACCACTCATATCTGGTGTCACAATAGCTTGCATTTAAAAAAAACAAAAAACTTTTTTGACTGTAATATAATAGCAGTCAGTTTCCTTCACACGTGTGCATTTCAGGGCCTGCCAGGGCACAGTGTCACACCAGTGCAACTCATATCTGGTGTAACAGTAGTGTGCATTAAAAAAAAATACAATTTTGACTGTAATAGATTGAATAGCAGTTAGTTGTCTGCAAGCGTGTGTGTCAGGCCTACAGCGTCTACTCTGCCAACTTCTGCCAGTGCACAGTGACACTTATATCTGTTGTCACAGTAGCTTGCACGCATAGTACCACTAATCGAAAAAAAAATTACAGGCAGAGACAGGCCACCCCGCAGGGGCCGTCATGGTGCTGTGATTCCCATTGGCCCTAGAATAATGCCCAGTGTTCAGAGGCCACGTACCCTGAACTCGAAAAGTTCTGAGGACATAGTTGACTGGATAACACAGGACACCCAATCTTCTACAGCTTCCGCTCGGAACCTTGACGCACCATCCTCCTCCAGCTTAGCTTCGGGCACCTCTCAAGTTACCACTCGCCCGCCTGCCACCACCAACAACACTAGCACCAGAGCCGCTTCACTTGATCTGTCAGAGGAGTTATTTACACATCAGTTGGAAAAAATGAGTGATGTGCAACCATTATTGCCAGAGGATGTAGATAACAGGGATATGTCTCAGTCAGGCAGCATTACACACATGGACGTACGGTGTGATGATGATGATGTTGTACCCGCTGCTGCTTCCTTTGCTGAGTTGTCAGATACAAGTGAAGCGGTTGATGATGACGATGCGTCCGTGGATGTCACGTGGGTGCCCGCTAGAAGAGAAAAAGAACAGGGGGAAAGATCAGATGGGGAGACAGAGAGGAGGAGGAGGAGGAGACGAGTTGGAAGCAGGGAGAGGTTGTCGCAAGGAGCTAGTGGCACAGTCAGACAGCATGCATCGGCACCCTGGGTCAGCCAGACAGCACACCAATCAACGCATGCTGTTGCCACCACCAGAATGCCGTCATTGCAGAGCTCAGCAGTGTGGAATTTTTTTGTGTGTCTGCCTCTGACAACAGCGATGCCATTTGAAACCTGTGCCAAAAGAAACTGAGTCGTGGGAAGTCCAACACCCACCTAGGTACAACTGCTTTGCGAAGGCACATGATCGCACATCACAAACACCTATGTTATCAACACATGAGTACAAGCAGCACACAAACTCAAAGCCGCCATCCTCCTCCTGGTCCAGCATCTTCAGCCTTGTCAACCACTGCTGTCCTCCTTGCCCCCCTCTCAACCATCCGCCACTCCGTCGTTCGCCTTGAGCAGTTCCTGCTCATCTGCCCACAGTCAGGTGTCTGTCAAGGACATGTTTGAGCGTAAGAAGCCAATGTCACAAAGTCACCCCCTTGCCAGGCATCTGACAGCTGGCTTGTCTGAACTCTTAGCCTGCCAGCTTTTACAATACAAGCTGGTGGAGTCTGAGGCGTTCCAAACATTTGTAGCTATTGGGACACCGCAGTGGAAGGTATCCAGCAGAAATTTCTTTGCACAAAAGGCAATCCCCAACCTGTACTCGATTGTGTAAAAGGAAGTAATGGCATGTTACCTAAAATCGATGCCATATACACGTTCCCTGATAGGGGACGTAACAGGGATTAAACTGATAGGAATAGTACTACTTAACACACCTTATAATAACGCAGAGAGAGGCAACGCAGAGAGAGGAGTCTGAAGAAGAGGAGTCAGAGGAGGAAGGTGGCTTTGAGGAGGTGGAAGACCAAACACAGCAGGCGTCCTAGGGGGCTTGTTGTCACCTTTCGGGGACCCTTGGTGTTGTATGTGGCTGGGTGGAGGAAGAGACCTTCAATGACATCATTGAGGACAAGGAACGGGACATGGCTAGCTTGGTATCCAACCTTGTGCAAATGGGGAGTTTGCGGTTGTGCAAATGGACTGTTTGCGGTTGTTTGCGATGCGTTAAACGGGGAGTTTGGTCTGTCACTGTGAAGCGGGCGTAACCCTTACACTAACTGATCGATACAACATCATACCTGATGTTTTAAAGCACGTTATTCCAAACAATTTAGGAATGTTAGGTGATTTATGCCGTTTATGGATTAAAACCAGACTCTGCATCAACTCTGTAATTTTCCATGTGAGTTTTGCCATGGATCCCCCTCCGGCATGCCACAGTCCATGTGTTAGTCCCCTTGAAACAACTTTTCCATCACTATTGTGGCCAGAAAGAGTCCCTGTGGGTTTTAAAATTCGCCTGCCTATTGAAGTCTATGGTGGTTCGCGAACATTTGCGGAAATTCGCTTTCGCCGTTCGCGAACTGAAAATGTAACATCTCTAGTTACAGATAAACTTAAATATCTGGGTATCTATATCTCTGATAACCTACAAAAACTTTATGATTTAAATTATCTAAAGATTTTGGGTGAAATTAAATTGGATAATTAAATTGGATTAAATTAAATTGGATATTAAAAAATGGACCAAACTTAATATTCTTGGTTTGGCTGTATTAATACTATTAAATTAAATAAATTTCACCCTGATAGTTCAGATAAATGCTGGCGCTGTTTGTGCATATATGGCAGTCTTTCCCACTCATAATTGCATTCTGAGAAACAATTATTAATGTAATAAAATCCTTGGAAGAGCTGTAGATGAACTGGGACCCTACATATGTTTTGATCCTCAACACACCATTATCTAGATATACATATTTAAATTATCTCACGATTAGATTGATTAATGCTGCTAAAGTCCTGATCCCTAAATATTGGAGACAAACTATAACACCTCCTATAAATAAATGGATAAGGGCAGTAGATGAAATATGTGAACTGGAGCAAATATTATTTCTGGGTAAGGGTAAAATCTCAGAACATAATAAAAGATGGTTACCCTGGTTTGACTACAAGGAAAATTTGAAAAAAAATAAAGATCTAATTAATTTGTGTTAAATTCTATAACACTAGAGATAAATGTGAAGAAGGAATGAGGCACAAAGAAAAGGATAAATGTAAAGAGGGGGAGGAGTCCTTTCTTTTTGTGGGTGGGGTGGGAGGGTGGGTAACACACAATATGCACTTTCAGGAGATGTATTGATGTAACTACTAATTGTTATATATATAAATCCATGCATAATTGTATACAAAAGAAAACTATTATAAAGAGATATTAAATAAATACAAAAATTAAATAAAAAAGACATTACTTTTAGTAATTTTTTGTGGAGCTCATTTATACGCTCAGACACACCAACAATGTGAAGCTCCTAGAAAAGAGGGACATTAGAAAAGAAAAGAGTAACAGATGGATTTGGGGCCAAAACAGGGACTCCTAGGTTGCTCCTAAATATGGACATTCGGAAAGTATATACCAGGTATTCGTGGCACCATAAACACGACACCCTGCTTTAATGGTGCTAAGAGTATTATTTCAATATATACTAACAGAGAAAACTGCATACTACAGACAGCATGAATACAATGTCATATATGTGGTCTGCACTGATGGTACAATTATTTAGGGCAGTGAGAACTTCACAGTCTTTATTAGTCTTCTCTATTGTTATTCTGTTACTTTGCATTTCTCTATCAATACGTGGTGCCTGGACCCTACAGTTCCTGCTCTTTCAGTTGAGACCTCGGAAATAAGGTAAAGGCTACTCACTAGGCAGCACTGATGGCATCTCCCCTGTTCCAGCTGCACATTATATAATCCTGCCTGACAAAAAGATGGAGCCCATCTGATCTACCAAGCTCTTCTGTTGAAAACATGCAAAGGCTATATAATTACGCATCTGTAGGTTATTAATCAGGGGATGACAGCTATAGAGCTGTCTGGAAAGGAAAAATAACTTAAGCCAACAAATCTGGCATATGTTCTGAGCTGACCCTGGTTTCGTGGCAATGTATATAATACAGCATTAACAGTTTCTACCGTTGGAAATCACAAGGTTCACGCTGTCTAAAAAATGTCTTTTCAGCTGCTGTGCATTCAATCTAGTGCCCTAGATATCTAATTAATGCAATAAATCTTATTTTAAATCAACAAAATATTAAACTTAATTTTTTTAATGCTATTTAGAACTCCCATCAAGTCATGCTTATTTAAAAAGCTACTCTAAACACCAAAACCACTACATCATAATCCTATCATTGGTTTTTGTGCATAGATGCTATCCACTTACTTGGACAATATAAAAAAAAATGTAATGTCTCTGTCGCTGACAGACACACAGCCACTAGAGGTACTTTTAAAATTGTCTTCCCATTTGACATTATCAGGCACAGAATGAACACAGAGCAGCATTGGGCAATCATGGCAATTGCTGCGCATGTGGAGTAAGTCCACAGTGCTTCTTATTGGACCAGATATCATCAAGGATGGCAATCTGATCTGATCACGGGAGGATCAGGCTGTTGCAAGGAGACTTTACTAGCATTTGAATAAAGGTGAGTTTTACTGCTCTTTTTAATTTTAACAAGGGGGGAGGGGGCGCATTCCAACCCGTGTTATGTATGTATTTTAAATGTTAGAGTGTTTTTTAGCTTTGTATGCATTGAAAAATGATTTAATTGGACACGTTTTCCTAACTCTTTGAATACTAAATGGCTACGCAGCATCCACGTTGTCATTCAACCACTGGCAGACAAAGGGTTATAAGCACATGAACAGAAATCAAGAAAAAGATGCACAGCTGTTGCTAAACATTTTTTTTATTTTTTGGCACCACATTTCGCTTATTGGGAAGTGCCACTATGACAACACAATAGCAGAAAAATATTTATGACCACATGCTTTCAGGTAAAGATAAATATTTTAAAGGAGTTTTGTTTGTTTTGTTTGTAATTTGTATCATCCAACTGCAACTCATATGAGGTAAGAATCCAAAAACTGACTTTTCAACTTTCTTAATATTTAGTTATTAAAATGTATTATTAGATTATGCAGGCCCCAAATGAAGCCTGAATTTATTCCATAAATTTTAGTACTCATAAAATATGCAGAACAATATTCTACTGCTTATACAGCGTTTTTCAGATGTTACATGATATTACCATAACCCAGCAGAATTAATACTCATTGCACCAACTTTGGAAGGATGAAAGGCTGGGTGGACATGCTGGGATTTGGACTAATGACCTTCAGGTTGCACACAGATCTCTTACAGTTGGCACATAAACCTACTGAACAAACAATGGGAGACGAGAACTAAACTACATTTGTTTTTAAAGGTTAAACATAATGGACAAAAGCAATAAAGCACAGGAAACAATATAACCAGAAATCGTATAGTTTGCATGTGATTTTTTTTCTTTTCTTTATGTGACTGTTTCCATAGCAAACGGTGATAATGGAGTCCCATGCAGATTTATTCATGTTCCGTAATAAGCCGACAGTTCTGTGGCTCTTTCAATACTGGAACTCTACTAGCCATACAAATACAGAAGTCAAGTAGAAAAATAGATCTGAGTGTTGAGACAGCCTGCACTCTATGTCAACCTAGGCCTCAATTTATGGATATAAAAACTTGATAAAAAATGTGATAAAATATTTATGGATTTGTTTTTCAAATTATTTAATATTTTTGGATTGTTTTTTTTTTCTCGAAATATTAAAATACAAACAAAATCTATCATATATAAAAAAAAAATAACAAAATATTGAAAAAAATAATATTAAATTATTTCAAATGTTTATCCAAATATACTAAATCATTTGAAAAGCTTACTGAAAAATATTAAAATCAAGGCTCCAATTAACAAAAACAAACAAATAAAAAACTAGAAGTGTTACATTTACTTGTCTCCTAAGTTACATAGCATTACAATACATCTAAAGATATAACAAAGCTTTATCTTACACAGAGAGTTCAGGTCTATCATTAGGCTTGTACTTTCACATTTAGTTTTAGTTAACTTAGTAGACTAAATCTCCTAAAATCCATGGGTTTAGCTAAAGTGTAATTATTTAAGCATTTCTTTAGAATTTCCAAACTCCTTGAGTAAATCCCTATTAACCTGTTATTAATTGTATTAAATGATGCATTACACTTTAGCAAAACCCATGGTTTTAGTCAACTAAATCTACTGTAGATTTAGTCGTTTAAAATGTTATGAGTAATAGTCGACTAAAACTAAAACAATTCAGATGACTATTATATGACTAAAACGAAATGGCATTTTAGTAAAACGGCTATGACTAAAACTAAAATTGCTGTCAAAATTAACACTGGTGGGGAGCAAAGGCTATCCCGTCTGGTCCAACTGCACAGTGGAGCTTCTCTAGCTCAAATTTCTGAAAACTTACTGCTGGCCATGACAGCAAGGTGTCAGAACACAGAGTGCATCATAGGTTGCTGCATATGGGGCCGCTGATGACCCCTGTTCCCTGCCGAAAGTTGTCAATGGGGATGTGAGCATCAGAAAAGGACCATGGAGCAAAGGAAGAAGATAGTCTGGTCTGATGAATCACTTTGTCCTTTAGATCAGGTGCATGGCTGGGTTTGTGTGTGTCTTTTACTTGGGCAAGAGATGGCAGCAGGAAGCACTATGGGAAGAAGGAGGAGCTGAGAAGGGGGGTGGGAGTTGCGTAAGTCGTGTCATTGGCTCTCTGCATATGGAGCCAGGGTGAAGATTGTTTCTGCTAAACTGAGACTGTATGAGAGCATATAAACTGGTATATGTAATAGGCCTAAAAGGCCTTCACCTGGGTGTTGTAGTACACAGAGTACATGTTATAGGGGTGAGCGTCTGCTCGGCTCAATTCGGGAGGACTGCCACTCTTGGCACCGTTCCTTTGGGTGCAAAAGGATTGGTTTCTGCGACGTTCCACGGTGGACGGGGGTCTGTGGTGGTCGCAGGCATTGAGAGGCCCAGTGACTGGAAGAAGGTTGGTGCCTCCGAAACGCTTGTCAGGAGGTGCATCTTTCCAGCATGGTCTACCATCAGCCGGTGGGGACCCTATTTATAGGGGATAGAGTTCTCTCAGAGGTGCTGAGTTATTTGACAGAAGGTTCTGCGCCATGTGAGGGTGTGTCGTGATAAGTCACTGTACAGTAACAAACTTGCTCCTTTAAAGGTAATCGTGGGGGAGCCCCGTGCTGCTGCCATAAGGGCCTCCCTATCAGAGTCCCGAACTAGTTTAAGTAGCACATCCCGTGGGGCATCCTGTGGTGCCTTGGTGGCCTTGGGGAGGCGGAAGCAGGAGTCGATTCCAACCTGTTTAGCTTGCTTTGGGATCAGCATAGTGGCAATGAGCCTTCTGCAGTAGTGTGGTAATTCCACAGCATTGATCGTTTCGGGTACCCCCCGAATACGCACATTTCGACCTTAGCTTTATCCTCCATGCCTGCTAGCTGGACTGTCAGTGTAGTGCACTGTTTCTGTAGGGATCCTAAAGTTGCATCTGTGGCAGTTTGCGCCACCTTGGTGCTTCTGAGAGCCTCCTCTGTCGAGGCCACATGGCCAGTAAGCTTGGTAATTTCCCCGCGAACAAGCACCATATCGGCGTCAAACATCGCCCTGATTTCCTGCATCATTGCCTTAATATCAGCTTTTGTGGATGGTGCCAGGTCGTGTAGGTCTGATGGCTGCTTGGGCTTAGTCTGTACCTTAGAATGTGCAGGCAGGGAGTCTGGTAGGCTGTCGTCGTCCGATGACTGCGAGGTGTAGACCTCCGCCGGCGTCATCTTGGCGAGCTCATGTCACTGGGTCGGGTGCATGTAAGTGCCTATATCTTTGGATACGGAGCCCGGGTCCGTTCTGTTCTTCTTAGCTTTTCTCCCCATGATCTGGGGCGTACAGGAGGCCTTCTTCTCAGAACCCCGGTGTGGATTTTGCCTCCGTTTTAGCCGTTTTACTGGCTCCACCACACAAACCTCATATTTTGTGTATGGGTTCATTACATTAGACAATAGGGGGTCATTTTATCCCCATAATGAGCAATTCGTTGGGGATTTATTGCTCTCCTCTGTCCAAGTTGCAATTTGTCGTAGGACTAGCCCTATTGAAAATAATAATATGTCTAAGTATATGGTTCAACATGAACAACATAGTATTATATTATATATTGATATTTCAAACTATTGTTTATTTGAAATGTTAACAATAAACTGACTAATTTTTCAGCACCGCTAACGGAGAACAAAAACATGAAATGCACACTGGCCATGACTTGTGATTTTTGGCTGAGTGCGAGAGAAGGAATTTAGCTATTTGGAATGGAGAAGCATATAGTCCATTAAAATGTTTAAGCTGTACCTACTTCCAATAAAAAGATAATGGATTTATTGGCTACATCTAAACCTTTTCACCATTTAGAGCCACATGATTTCTTCTGTCATTTTCCATTTAGCTACCATGGAATTCTACTTTTATTTTTTTTTCAGTAAAATGTTTGGAATTTTAATTAGCAAAGCATATTGCTGTAAATGTATTTTCAGTTGCTAAGGCAAAATTTAAATCGAACTGTGAAATAGACCTGATTTTAGTCAGAGAAAATAAGAACGGACTGAAACAAGGACCTATTGTGAAGGGCCGTTAACAGAAAGATACTTTATCACAGCGACATGGTACATTTAAAAGTTTTTAAGACTAGAACTTGTGTTTTAACAGTTTAATAGTTTTGGAAATATGAACAGATTTATGTAAATACTGTTTTCCCTTGTAAAGCTCCCGTTTATGCCTTTGCGTGATACTTCTTCCTCTTGAATTGAATAAATCTTTGTTTTTTGAAAGGTTTTAAAAATAAAAAGTCCAATAAATACAGTGATGTTGCAAAAGGCTGTTAGTCAATAAATGGATGGGACATGATTTCAAAACTAATGAAAGTATTTAGAAAATTTGGGCAGACTAAATGGGCTGAATGATTCTTATCTGCCGCCAGATTCTATTTTTCTGTGATGTGCAGAGAAGAAAAAAGAGAGGTGTGCAAGAATGGGAAATTGAAGTAGAATTAGAGAGGATCCAGCCAGATTGGAAGAGAAAATACAGGGCCATATTAGACCGGTACTCGCAGAAGGAAAGGAAGAGGTGTATTCCAAAGAACTCCCACACAGTCCATGAAGATGGAATGATAGTGAGGTAAAAAAAAATCTGAGTTTATTATATCCACAAGCACCATAAAAATTGAATATTTAGGAGACAGCACACAACGGAAATCTAATTACACCTGTAAAAAATAACCACTGACCCTCCAAAAACGACTGCAAAGACCCCCCAAAACAAAATGGGAAAGAAAAATAAAAAACCGGGGCCAGACAAACCTACCTCCGGGCTGACAATCGGTGATATGTGGAGGCAAGCACTAGGCCCGACGGAGCCCAATATGGCGGCCCTCCACGGCGGCTGCTCTGATTTTTCGGATGATCTCTCTGGAGACGCCGAAGACGATTACCTAACAGCCCCAGCCGTACCACAGAAGACCAAGTCCCAGAAGAAGGGAACCGACGCAGAATTGGTAACCACAGGGGTTCTGAAAGCCCTACTGGCGGAACTCCAAAACAATATTTTGACGGACGTCAAGGCCCTCAGGGGAGAAATGCAGGGCCTGACAGGCTGCATCAGCACACTGGAGGCATCCTCACAAAGCCACCAGCAGAACCTATCGTCCTTACAGAAGGCAGTGCAGGACTTACAAGGGCAGAATCAGCTATATGAACGCCGCTTCGCAGCCCAAGAGGACGCCAGGAGAAGGCAAAACTTAAAAGTTAGAGGGCTCCCAGACGAGATACTGGAGTCCGAACTGCCGCACGTTATACAACGCATACTGGAGGCTGTATTACCTCAGGGACAGTCCGCAGCCATCATCCCTGCAGATCAATTTCGGATCCCTAAACCACCCAGGGCACCGCCTTCAGCCACGAGAGACACCATAATCACATTCAGAAATGGAAGTGATAAAACAACAATCCTCACGGCCCTCAGGGGCAAAACCCCGTTACAGTTCAAAAATAGGGGACTGACCTTCTTTGCCGATCTGTCAAACGGCACCCTGGCCTGGCGCAGGTCGCTACGACCACTCACCTCTCTGCTCCAACAAAATGGTATCCGCTACAGATGGTGGAACCCCAGAACTCCCCAAGTACAACAAGGCACGGACTCCCATCTGATCCACGATATCCAGGACGCATCGGACCTTCTGCGGACTCTGGGCATCCCACAGGACCCACTCACCCAGGAAAGACCCCTCACCAGACCAGGGGTGGGGGCGGGGGGGGCAATTGGTCCCCCCTTTAGTTTAGAAGCGCGGGTGGGGGCTCGGGAAGGGGGACTTTTTTTTTCACAGTGAGCAGCCACAGGCTGTTTTTAAGACTAGAACTTGTGTTTTAACAGTTTAATAGTTTTGGAAATATGAACAGATTTATGTAAATACTAATTTCCCTTGTAAAGCTCCCGTTTATGCCTTTGCGTGATACTTCTTCCTCTTGAATTGAATAAATCTTTGTTTTTTGAAAGGTTTTAAAAATAAAAAGTCCAATAAATACAGTGATGTTGCAAAAGGCTGTTAGTCAATAAATGGATGGGACATGATTTCAAAACTAATGAAAGTATTTAGAAATTTGGGCAGACTAGATGGGCTGAATGATTCTTATCTGCCGCCAGTGACAAAGCAGGGCTTTGGCCCCTCCCGTCCACACGAGACCCATAGATAGAATTAGTCCCGAGTGAAAGGCTATATAGCGGCTATACCACCTCCTAAAAACCTACCAGGAGAGACAAGATATACCCCACTCACACACACTCTTCACGCAACCGACCAGACAGGGACACTCAACATTCGAGGAGCTGCCAGGGGACACAACTACAGACACTACCATACAATTGACCACGCACACATACCAGATCACCCAACATATCCACCTCCACACACCTCTAGACGCAAGCCTACCTTGCAACAACGGGGTACTGGCCATTAGGGGACCTGACACACACGACAATCTAGTGTAAGCCAAGTAAAGAACGGCCCTCCCCCACATACCCTTGCAACCTTCAACATGTCTGACATGACGACTACCCCGGGGGAACCCATAACAGGCTCTACACAACAGCAAGAAGGTTTGCATGCTGATCCTACCTAACCTCCCACACGATATAGCACAATCCAACTACGCTGTGTGTTTAATATATGAGATAGGCGACCGACCAGCCTACACAGGCAACAGCAGGAAAGCATCACGATACTATCTACCACTGTTAGATTTATTCACTATAACTGCTAGACACCTGCTGCCCTACTAAACCCCACTCCCGAGGTCTCTGCTTCCCAGACGTGGGAATCGGCTGATTCCAAGCAGATCACTGAGCAGCAAAGTCCCCACTAAACTGGAGACTTCCCCATGAATGATTATAACGTCTGATTTTATGTGGTATTATTATTATCGTTTTCTTTATGCTTACTATTCTCTCAAGTTTAATTTTCTTGCTTGTAACCAGTTGAGTTGGAGCTATATATATATATATATATATATATATATATATATATATATTTTCACTATTTAAAAGAAAAAAAAAAGGATCCCCCCCTCCCGAGCCCCCACCGGCCCCCACCCCTGAGTGGCGGGTGGGGGCCCTAAATACTAAAAAGGGGGGGACCTAATGTCCTCCCCTCTGGCCCCCACCCCTGAGCGGTGGGTGGGGGCCCTAAATTGGTATAAGGGGGGGGACCTAAGGTCTTCCCCCCTGGCCCCCACCCCTGAGCGGTGGGTGGGGGCCCTAAATACTAATAAGGGGGGAGGACATAAGGCTCTCGCCGGGTGAAGAAGGATTTTTTTTTGCGCTCGTTTTTTTATTTATTTTTTTATTTATTATTTGCCCTTTTTTGGGGCTGAAAAAAGAAGATTTTAAAGGAAAGAAAACATCGAATGGGAGTTTTTTTTTTTTTTACAGGAACTTGGTTAAAGGTCCCCCCCTCATTATTTTTAGGGTGAGGAGGGTAGGTAGGGGGTTAATTTTTTTTGGGGGGGGAGGGGGTGACTAGGGGTTTAGGGACCCCTAGTCACCTGGGGGGAACATTTTATTAGTGCACCCCCCCGCCGCTCAGGGGTGGGGGCCGGGGGGAGGACAATAGGTCCCCCACCATTGGGATTTAGGGCCCCCACCCGCCGCTCAGGGGTGGGGGCCGGGAGGGAGGACAATAGGTCCCCCACCCATTGGTATTTAGGGCCCCCACCTGCTGCTCAGGGGTGGGGGCCAGGGGGAGGACATTAGGTCCCCCCCTTATTTTACTGTATGGCCCCCACCCACCGCTCAGGGGTGGGGGCCAGGGGGAGGACATTAGGTCCCCCCCCTTTTTAGTATATAGGGCCCCCACCCACCGCTCAGGGGTGGGGGCCAGGGGGGAGGACATTAGGTCCCCCCTATTCTGATTTAGGGCCCCCACCTGCTGCTCAGGGGTGGGGGCCCAGGGGGAGGACAATAGGCCCCCCCATTATTTTACATTAGTGCACCCACCCGCCGCTCAGGGGTGGGGGCGGGGGGGGGGGGGGCAATTGGTCCCCCCTTTAGTTTAGCAGCGCGGGTGGGGGCTCGGGAAGGGGGACTTTTTTTTTCACAGTGAGCAGCCACAGGCTGCTCACTGTTTAATAGACATGCCCCTACTCGCGGTATAGCGAGTAGGGGCATAATTTACTTATACTAAGTAATTTTTACTTAGTATTAGTAAATTTGGCTGAAAGACCAATTTAGGTCTTTCAGTCTTTTAGTAGATAGCTCCCTAATACCGTGGGAATTGGGAAGTAGTGATGTCGTGAACATTAAATTTTCCATTTGCGAATGGCGAACGCGAACTTCCGCAAATGTTCCCGAACGGGCGAACCGGGCGAACCGCCATAGACTTCAATAGGCAGGCGAATTTTAAAACCCACAGGGACTCTTTCTGGCCACAATAGTGATGACAAAGTTGTTTCAGTGGACTAACACCTGGACTGTGGCATGCCGGAGGGGGATCCATGGCAAAACTCCCATGGAAAATTACATAGTTGATGCAGAGTCTGGTTTTAATCCATAAAGGGCATAAATCACCTAACATTCCTAAATTGTTTGGAATAACGTGCTTTAAAACATCAGGTATGATGTTGTATCGATCAGGTAGTGTAAGGTTTACAACAAGCCCCTTGTATTTTTTTTTAAATGTACACTACTGTTACCAGATATGAGTTGCACTGGTGTGACACTGTGCCCGGTCAGGCGTGAAGGAAACTGACTGCTATTATATTACAGTCAAAAACTGTTTTTGGTTTTTTTAAATGCACGCTATTGTGACACCAGATATGAGTGGTGGCACTGGGCAAGTGGGCACAGTATACGCTGTGAGCCTGACACACATGCTGGCAGGCAGGAAACTGCAATTAGATCGATTTCCCTATTAAATCAGCAGCAGCTACACTGTCCCTCCTCTCACTAAGAATGCAGCTTCTGGGGGGCGGGGCCTAGCTGTCATGGAGGAAAGACGCACTTCGTGTGAGCTCCCTCAATATCTCACTTTAAGCAGCTATCAACAAGCGAATTTCACCCCAGAAGGGGATGACCCAGCAATGTTGCTCCTACCTGACTGACCCAACATGCTTAATAGCGGTCAGCAACTCGACAGAGTCTTACTTACCTCCGCGGGCAAGTGTGGCCTGGTGCTCACCGGGCGGGAGAGGCGGACGATCTCCCGATCCTGGGATGCCCAGGAGCAGCTACTTCCCGGCAGGAGCTCCGTTACCCCCCCTCGGACCGGTGGGGGTTATCCCGGTCCACCCTTGAGAGGCTGTCTGGAGCTTATGGACGCACAGAGCACAGCCGCCCAGGCTGACATACTCATCTGCGACTCTCGCATTATGGCGGCAGCCGCGTGTCCTCCTTGTACCAGCAAAGCATGGCAGGATATTGAGTCTAAGCTGGAAAGACTCTTTAATCAATTTTGGAAGCAAAAACCAAGCAGGAAGCCCCAACAAGCTCCACCACAGCCAGTGGCGTACACACAACCCATGGGGCCCCGGTGCGAAAACTGATCCGTGGGCCCCCCCGCGCGCGCGCTTACGCTGCGCGGGCAGGGGCCGCAACACATGGCGGCGGGCACCGGGTCGCAGGGCTGCGACCTGTGTGACCGCGGTATGTACGCCAGTGCATGCATAAACACATACACTTTAAGGACCACTACAGACACCCAGATCACATCAGCTCAATGAAGTGGTCTGGGTGCCAGGTCTCTAGTTTTAACCCTGCAGCTGAAAACATAGCCGTTTCAGAAAAAACGGCTATGTTTCACTGAGGGTTAATCCAGCCTCTAGTGGCTGTCTCATTGACAGCCGCTAGAGGATTTTCTGCGATTCTCACTGTGAAAATCACAGTGAGAAGACGCTGAACGTCCATAGGAAAGCATTGAATAATGCTTTCCTATGGGCGGTTTGAATGCGCGCGTGGCTCTTGCCACGCATGCGTATTCGGAGCTGAGAGGCGGAGAGATTCCCAGCGCCAAGGGAGTCCGGCGCTGGAGAAAGGTAAGTGCTTAAGACACACACACACAGACTCTCATGAACAGACGCACACATTTACTGACAGACACACACTCAGTGACAGACATACATACACACTCACTAACAGATGCACACAAACATACTCAGTAACAGACACACACACTAACACACACTCTAACACACACACACACACACACACTAACATACACTCACACACACACTCTAAGACTAACACACACGCTAACACACACTCACACACACTAACATACACTCACACACTAACATACACTCACACACACTAACATACACTCACACTCACAAACACACACTCGCTAACACTAACATACACTCACACTCACAAACACACACTAACATACACTCACTAACACTAACATACACTCACAAACACACACTCACTAACATACACTCACACTCACAAACACACACACTCACACTCTAACACACACTCACTAACACTAACATACACTCACAAACACACACTCACACCCTAACACACACTCACTAACACTAACACACTCTAACACACACTCACACCCTAACACACACTCACTAACACTAACACACTCTAACACACACTCACACTCTAACACATACTCACTAACACTAACATACACTCACACGCACAAACACACACTCACACTCTAACACACACTCACAAACACTAACACTCACAAACACATTTTTTTTTAAATCCCCCCAGCCTCCTTACCTGTGGGAGAGCTGAGGGGATTCCCTGGGGTCCAGTGGTGTCACCCGGCGGGCAGGCAGGCTGGCGGGCGCGCGAGGGAGCACTGTCTCCTGAGTGCTTCCTCTTCAGCTCCCTCGCGCGCCGCGTACTGATGCCGGAGCCGGAAGATGACGTCATCTTCCGGCTCCGGTATCAGTGCGGTGCGCGAGGGAGCTGAAGAGGAAGCACCCAGGAGACAGTGCTCCCTCGCGCGCCCGCAGTACCGGCCAGCCGGATGACAGCAGGGCCAGCCTCGGGGGTCGCGACCCCTGCGACCCCGGTATGTACGCCACTGACCACAGCCCCAACAAGCTCCACCACAGCTAAGCGAAGCAGTCCCCATTAAAATCCACCAACGCAAAAAGGTGTCGAAGACAGGACCGAAGGCACAAACAGAAATGCAGAGCCTGCCCCACGTCAAGCACTCGCCTCCACCTTAAGCCACCACAATCCCGCACCAGACGTGAAGCACCACCGGGACAGATCTGACCACCGGACAAAACAAGCTTCCACCACCTCAAGCCGCGAACCCGGCACTCAGCCAGAGACTTGCCTTTGTTGTTCCAGGTATCAGGGACTCCCAGGGTCTGCACCTGGCACCCAGAAGGGATCGGATGAGCACAAGCAGTAAACAGCAGCCTGCCAAACATGTCCCACTATAGCCGATCCTCCACACCATGCCTTTGATCACATGAACTGCTCTCGTAAAGTAGCAAGCGTTTAAACATGTCATTATTTTACCTCCTAAAGAGTTTATTGTCATAGTTCCTTACATGCCTTTACCTTAACCGTTCATGTATTATGTTATTCACTAGTCTCATCTTATGGGGTGACTCACACTTGATTTATAACTAGTGGTGGAGCTGCTGATATAAATACACAGTTGATAACGTGCAAGCGACACCCTAAACATGACAGCCATCTTTCACAACAATGTACTGCTATATACTCATACCCTCAGTGCAACTAGCCGTGATATACGCACGTTAAGCCTAGCATGCTCAAATATAACACACTTCTGTCTTAAAAAAAAAAAAAAGAATGCAGCTTCAGAATTAATCTAAATTGTATGCTGTCTAGGAGGTGGGAGAGTCTGGGAGGGAGGGTCTGCTGCTGATTGGCTGGAATGTGTCTGCTGACTGTGAGTTAAAGGGTCAAAGTTTACTCAATGATGACGAATAGGGGGCGAACCGAACATCGCATATGTTCGCCATCTGTGGCGAACGCGAACATGCTATGTTCGCCAGAAAACTATTCGCCAGCGAACCGTTCGGGACATCACTATTAGGGAGTTATCTACTTATTCATTCCTGTCATTACACTGACTGGCCAAGTAACTTACATTTTATATGAATGTATGTTACTTGATTGTTGTAAGTGTTGCAAATGCTTACAGCTAAATCCTGGCTATGTTTGTATAGTTTTTATTTAAAATTGTATACAATGTAACATTCTTCTTCTTTCACTGGGTAAGTATATTAGTACTTAGGCAATACTGTGCTTTAGAACTTCGGCACTTTGACACTTCGGAACTTCGGCCACTTCAGCACTTCGACACTTCAACACTTCGGAAATTCGGTAATTTCGGAACTTCGGGACCTCGGCAATTCGGCAATTTGGCAATTTGGACATTCGGAAGGACCCTAATGTCTGAATTGCCCGAAATTCGTCCGAATTCATTTTCAGACCGAAACGAATTGCACATGTCTAGTGATCTGCATCTGCTTGTTGAATGTGAGCTAAAAAAAAAAAGCTTAGTTAAAATATCTGTTTTTTGATAGAAATTCTGTCAGAAATATTTTCAAAGGGATTAATGTTTTGTCATTGAGCTATTATTTGTCTTTTCCCCCAATTTTTCTGCAACTTTTGTATTAATTGCATTGCAGTTTACCACGTACAAAAATAACTTGGATCATAACCATGTAGATATGTATGATTCATTTTTAACCTTGGTCATAAATGTGAACTCTGTTCAAAATTATGAATTGTAATAATAGGTGATGGTTTTCATAAAACTGAACCATTTTGTTCCCTCTGCGGTCTCTATTGTTTTTATGAGGTTTCCTTCCTTACAACCACAATTAGACCTTATGGCTCTGACTCTACAGACACATAATAGTATGGTTCTGTTCTTGTGAATCAACTCCACTATTTATAGGATTTTATAAAGATACATACTATGCAGAATACAATAACAGATAAGTACAGAAGTATTGATCTACACCACAAATTGTAAAATGTACATGATTGCAGTAGATATTATTTATATTCCATTTCACACATTTTGTCATATAGGGATGTATATCTTACATATTTACATTATTGTAATCGATTTGAGATATCAAAGCATTGTACTCCAAGCAATCAATTACTACATAAATTATCTTAATAAATTAGCTTAATCTAGTCATTTTTATATCTAATTATTTTCTCCTTATGCTTATTTAGCAAGATTACAAGGGAGAGAGGTTGTTTCTATTCTAGTCTATCACGTTTGTATTTATCTTAGATTTACTTAATTTGGTTCTAATTGCATGAGGGTGATTACCTCCCCTTGTTTCTGCTCTCAATGATCTGACGGTGGATCGTTGGTATTGGTATTTACTTCTAATAAAGCTTCTTTATTTTTGGATATTCTGCATCCATTGCCTTACCACATCCCTCCCAATACTTTTGTTAGGGTGGCATAGGAGTAGCCTTATAAGGCTCATATTTATTTGATCTTTCTTTGTCTAATTTTTAAGGTTATATTGTTAATCCCTAGTTCATCTGCGGTTATTAGCATTCATACTGTTATACATCCAGGTGGCTATTCTCAAATGAGAAGTGCTATTTCTCTTTTTTCTATTTGTATTTCAAGGGTTAAGCCCTGGGACATCCCTGGAATGTCCAACTGGTGTGCTGGACTCAGTGGTCTGATTGACTCAATCTTTGTTGGGTATATATCTCCCCTGCTTCCACTTCTCTGTTTGTTCTATTAGTATAGTACTAACCATTATATAAAAAATCTATAAGGTTTATAATAACGTACATAATGTTGCAGTACTTTATTAAAGCAGTAACATTATATTACCACTGTAATGATCTTACCTGTTGATTTTGCACAGTCAACAATGTTAAAGTGAACCAGTCAAGACAGCAGAAGTGAAACAAACCTAAAGTAGGGTAGGTAGTTATAAAAGTTTAGATAGGCGATACAGTAAAGGCTTGCAGACCCTTTGCACAAATGTTGAATCACCCTAAGGTCAAGGTCAGGGTTACAAGTACATAAGTAAAGACTTAGGAATCAAGTCAAGATTAGATTTATCAGTCATGGTTATAAACTAGAAGAATATAAAAGTAAAACAAAGCTAAAAGAAGTATTTGCCATATTCCCAGTCGGAAGCAGGATATTATAGCCTCTGTAAAGACCTGATAATCTGAATACTGGTGATGGCCTATCTACACAATGGGCTCATCAATCATCTACTACAACTGGATATTGAAGGAGAGGATTGGAAACACAAGCCTGTACAGTGGCGGGCCGAGATGACCATCATAGGTCTCAGGAAATGGCAGGATGAGGATTCTTAATAATGGGGTTGCACATCAAAATGTTTGATAAATAAGGGCTGTACACCCTGTGCTGTGACTTGAACTAAAGTGAACAAAGCTTTATTTAAAAAAAATGTGGAAGCAAAACTTGAAAGTTAAGCAGAGGAAGCTTGAAGGTTTTTATATTATTTTTACTATTTCTGTTAATCTACTATATGCATGTTTTCTTTAACTAATCATTAGAATAGCTAACTAGTAACAGCTTCCTTGTTGTGTTGTTCCATTTAACTAATTTTACCTCAGCAAAAATTGTAAAAAGGAGTATACTCTACCTGAAGTTAAAGGGACACTATAGTCACCAAAACAACTTTAGCATAATTAAGCAGTTTTGGTGTATAGATCATATTCCCTGCAGTCTCACTGCTCAATTTTCTGCCATTTAGGAGTTAAATCACTTTCTTTATAAACCCTAGTCACACCTCCCTGCATGTGACTTGCACAGCCTTCCTAAACTCTTCCTGTAAAGAGTCCTCTAAAGTTTATCCTTCCTTTATTGTAAGTTCTGTTTAATTTAGTTTTTCTTGTCCCCTGCTATGTTAATAGCTTGATAGACCCTGAAAGAGCCTCCTGTGTGTGATTAAAGTTCAATTTACAGAGAAAGAGATACAATTGTTTAAGGTAAATTACATCTGATTGAAAGTGAAACCAGTTTGTTTTTTTCATGCAGGCTGTGTCAATCAGAGTCAGGAGAGGTGTGGCTAGAGCTGCATAAACAGAACCAAAGTGATTTAACTACTAGATGGCAGTGAATTGAGCAGTGAAACCTGAGAAGCATGATATATATACTAAAACTGCTTCATTAAGCTAAAGTTGTTTAGGTGACTATAGTGTTCCTTTAACCCCTTAAGGACCAAACTTCTGGAATAAAAGGGAATCATGACATGTCACACATGTCATGTGTCCTTAAGGGGTTAAAGGACCACTAAAGGCACTCAACACAACTTCATCTTTAGACTGGATGTAGTGAATCTTTAGTTTTAATCCTGCAATCTAAAATTCACATTTAGTAGACACAGCAATGTTATAATTGAAGGGTTAAACACACCTCTAGTGCCTGTCTTCCTGACAGGAAATATTATGTGATGTTCAACATTTTCATGCATTGCAGGAAGACATTGAATGTCATCAAATGCAGCTCATAGAGAAGCTTTGGATTCAATGGTGAGAAGTATTTGATTGGCGCACAATGCTTGTGAGGCGTGCGCATATCATTCACAATGCTTCTGTATGAGAAGGACATAGGATGATCATCGAGAAAGCAACACTTTGGGATGACATCCTGGAAGGAGGCAGCGCACCGAGCGAGTGTCGATGTTGGAAAAATGGGAAGTTAAAACCCATTTTTAATTTTTTACAACCCAAAAAGCGGAGCCTTAAATCCATATAGGGACTAGGATACTATAGCGTTAGGAATTCAGGTTTGTATTCCTAACGCTATAGTGTTTCTTTAATTGATCGTGCACCAATACTAGAAATGATGTGTAAAGTATTTTTTAATATCCATAAAGATTCCAATGAAATGAAAAGGCTGGTTCAGAAAAAGAACAAACTTGTATAAACCATGCACTCAGCATTCAGCACAGGTTTAGCCAAAAGTCAACACCAACTGTGAGGGCGAGAGTTAGTCTACTCAGGAAAGGGAGTGGACTTTGCAGTTACTTAAGTTGCAGGATTTGTAAGGAAAAAAAATAAATGGAAATTATGTCACCGGTTATACCTTCTAGTTAGAAAGGCTAGACTTGGATCTAACAATATACTTTCAAAGGAGTAAAAGCGTTTGATATATTTGGGAGATCAACACTTGTAAGAAAATTCAGCAAAAAATATAAAACTTGACCTTCAGTAAATACGGTGCTTTATGTTACAGTACCTATATTTTCACTTCCAAGGAAGGAAAAGGAATGTGTGGCTCAAAGGGTGATTCAGCAGCCTCCTAGTCAATTAGAGTCAAGTTCAAAGCAGCACTGTTAGTCCTTGCAGCCTGATAAATCATACACTCAGGACTAAACGCCTGGTTCATTCAGTCAAGGTGCTGATCTCAAAAGAGTACACTAGAATCATTCACATTGGTGGACAGGAATGCAAATTACATATGACAGAGATGTTAATTGAGTTACAAATTTAGCACAATATTTGAGGGACTATAGGACATGCGGAGGAGGAGAAGAAAATGTAGTCTTCTTTATCAAGCTCTATAAAGGGACACTCCGGTCAATGTAACAACTTCATCTAAATTAAGTTACGTTGCCAGGAATCCCCTGGGAGCACTCTTACCTTAAGGTAAAAAAATCGACACTATAGTCATCAGAACAACTACAGCTTTTTGTATTTGTTCTGGTGAGTATAATCAGTCCGTTCAGGCTTTTTTTGCTGTAAACACTGTCTTTTCAGAGAAAATGCAGTGTTTACATTACATCCTAGTGATAACTCTAATGGTCACTTCTCAGATGGCTAGTAGAGGTGCTTCCTGGGAACATTCGGTGTTTCACACTCTGCATGGAGACACTGAACTTTTCTCATAGTGATGCATTGATTCAATGCATCTCTATGAGGAGATGTTGATTGACCAGGGCTGTGTTTGGCTTGTGCTGACACTGCCCTGATCTGCCTCCTTGACAGTCTCAGCCAATCCAATGCTTTCCTATGGGAAAGCATTTTGATTGGCATTGAATAACACTTCTGATTATGTTATCAAACCAGGCAGATCAGTGGCAGAGCCAGTCGCAGCAGACTGGAGTGAAATTAAGATTTCACTATATTTATGGAGGTATGGGGGGGAGGCTAGATGGTGTTTTTAACACTATAGGGTCAGGAATACATGTTTGTGTTCCTGACCCTATAGTGTTCCTTTAAACTACATGGAGTGCCACTGATTGGCCTAGAGTGATCAAGGGACGCTCTAATCAGTGACTCCACATTCATAAAACTGGCTTGAAAATATGCAAAGGTTATGAATGAGAGCATCAGCTGACCGCTCTAAGCCAATCAGCAGGCCCCTGCCTCACGGCACTTTGCACTTCCTGAAACTGAGATTTAGAAGCCAGACACCTCCTGGGGGACCTGAGGATCAGCGCTGGAGACACACTTTGGGGTTAAACCACTCAAGAACGGTTTAACCCCATAAGATAAGAGTGCACCCAGGGGCCTCTTGGAACCCTAACAACTTCATTTCAATTAAGTTGTTATGGTGCATGAACTGTCCCTTTAACTGTGTCTTTTATACCATTACTTTTTTCAACTATAAATAATATTGTGAGTGAGGCTGCTATTAATGATAGCATTCTTTAGACAGATGAAACTAAGATCAACCTAAGCTCACAAATACATCCCTGTATTTAAAGGCCACCAGTGCAGACAAAAATATTCTTGCACAGCACTCAAACACGCCTCTGAATTGATTTGTATAAAGGAATTTCTCTATAATTTTGTAGACTTGTGTCATTAGTTTATTTTTTTTATATAGTTCTTGCTTCTTGAACACAAAGTGATTTAAAGGGACACTATAGTCATTAGAACAACTACAGCTTATTGCATTTGTTCTGGTGAGTAGAATCATTACCTTCAGGATTTTTGGTGTAAACACTGTCTTTTCAGAGAAAAATGCAGTGTTTACATTACAGCCTAGTGATAACTTCACTGGCCACTCCTCAGATAGCTGTTAGAGATCCTTCCTGGGTCATGGCTACATAAAATGCATCCAAACATTCAGTATCTCCTCCCTCTGCATGCAGACACTGAACTTTCCTCATAGAGATTCATTGATTCAATTCATCTCTATGAGGAGATGCTGATTGGCCAGGGCTGTGTTTGAATTGTGCTGGATCTGCCCCTGATCTGCCTCTTTGTCAGTCTCAGCCAATCTTATGGGGAAGCATTGTGATTGGATCAGGCTACCACTTCTGCTGATCTCAGCAGGCAGTGGACAGGTCTAAAGGAAACAGTGACAAAACAAGCAGATCCAGACTTGAATACAAGCAAGATTTACTATATTTAGGGAGGCATGAGGGGACCAGGGGGGCTAGATGGTGGTTTAACCCTATAGGGTCAGGAATGCATGTTTGTTTGAAGTAAATTAACTTATTTTCTAAAGTATAGTGCCAATGTGGATCCAAAAGGGTAATTTGTATAGATAAAGGAGGAGAGATAGGCGGTTGTAACTGCATAAATAACTCAGGAATGATAGTGTTTTTGGTAGAGTGCACTGACAACATTGGTGATTACTGTAGTGTGTTGCTTTAAATCCATGCCTCGGACCAGGAAACCTTAAAAAAATAAAAAAATACTGTTTTTTCCTAGACAAATTGTAGGTCTGCTGTAGAGAAGAAGATAAAATAAATTAAATTGGCATCTAACAAACAGTTAGATGGAATGAAATTCTTCCATAAATGTTTTTGTTCTTTTTGAATGCATCATTTGAATGCAAGCATATCCAAAGAGAAAATATGAGAATTCTTTTCAAGTACTGCCTGGGTCCAGTGGAGCCAATGGGACTACTTTAATCTTACACACATTAATTAGATTTGTTTTAAAAAATGAAGGATGCTATTCCATTCCATACAGAAATTTTATTCTTCATATTCTCTCCCACTTTATTTTTCAACTGAATAAAGTTTTCTCTCAACCAAGATTTTAAAGTTAAGTAAAACCTGAAAGATGTTGTTTTTTTTAAATGCCCTGGAATCTTAACATTAAATCACAGTTATGTTCATAAAAATATATTTCTTCAGCAATGATACCAATATAATAAAAATTAAAAAAAAATTAACACCTGCAGTACTCCCCAATATTTTCCCATGATTGCACTTCAGTAGTTAGTATCCCATCCATTAGCTGAGGGCAGTGAGTATACCATTTTGCACTCCACATGTTTACAAATTATATTTTCTCAAATACCTTTATCTTCATTGCAGGAAAAGCAGCTCTCAAATGTCTCTAATGCCAGTTACCATGACTAGTCTTGAGGTTGTTGACAAGTAGTAGCTACACGTCTGTGAGCACAGTCAAAGTGTAGCTAGCCAAAGTTGATATAAAATCATGAGGTGTAGAATAACAACAGATGGTGAACTACAGAAGTGGAGAAAACAAAATAAATGATCTGATACAATGTATTGCCCCCCTCTGCAGTCAGATCCTGAACCATTATAGGATTTTTTGTTTAAAACATTACAACAATACAACATTGTATTCCTATCACTACAGGGCACTCTGGTGTCCCCCACCCCCTTCCTCACATACCCTCGCTCATGTAAAGGATTAAAAAAAACATAATTTACTCACCTGATTCCAGTGGGGATGGTGCTCCGCCTCTTCTGACTTCATCCGTCATCTAACGGGGGAGCCTTATGCACATGTCCCATTGTACAGCGCTACGGAATTTGTTGGCGCTATATAAATACTAAAATAATAATAATAACATGTGCAGCTACTGCTGCGAGCGCATTAGGCCCTACCTATAGGAAAACATTGATTCAATGCTTTCCTTTCCTCAATGCTTTCCTGTGGGGGTTTCACTGACACTGGATGTCCTCATGCAGAGAGCGAGGACCTCCCGAATCAGTTAGGCGACACAGAGTCCGGTAAACAAGAAGCTGTCTTGGTACTGCAATGTAAATATTGCAGTTTCTCAAAAACGTAAATGTTTTAAATATCAGGACTAAGTGTAACAGGGGCATTGCACTCAGACCAATTCAATGAGTTGAAGTGGTCTGGTTTCCTATAGTGTCACTTTAATAATTTTGCTGTCTTTATGACCAATGCACCTGGAATTTAAACCTGGTTATGCAGACTTTTTGAACTCTTTATATTGCTTTAAAAAGTCACAATAGCTTAGCGCTAATTGCCATACTTCTTTCAAAGCTAACACACATTGCTAATTGCTAATGATGCAATCTGACTTACCTTTCTAATTTACTTTGAAATTAATCTGATATTTTACGGTGTTTATTTTGTCCACCACTGTACTTTTTTAAAATATAATTCCAAGTTATGACTGAAGACCGACTGCATAAACCAATTTTAAAAATCTCGCTATAAAAAATATTATTTATAAACAGGTAAATTTAAAAGTTAGGCTTTGTAAAAGCGCAGTCCTGTATTAACCTTAGAAATAGAAAAAAAGTGTATATCTTTGAAAACAAAATTCAGTTTTAATATATGCAGTATCTGGTGCAATTGGCTCAAGTATATGCCTTTCTGTTTAGATTTTGAGATCTTGTTTGCATGGTGGTTTTGCAGGGAAGATAGTTCCAACACTTCTAGTGTATTGGCAGTCTGTTTCGTAGAATGCCTTAAATTTATCTAGGGGTGTGTGCAAGAAAACATCCAAAATGATCACGGGTTTGCTGTCATCGCATTCAGTAATCCAAATATTAACCTAAGAAAAGTAGGTCAATAGAAAAGAAACTGCCATATATACAAATATAGTTTTAGGGTAATATTAAGATACTTCCTTCCAAAACAATGATCACATGGATTTGTAGCAGAGGATACTTACCGTACTGCAGTGGCTTTTAACTTAATTTAACTAGGGCCCACAATCTGTGCCTGGCATCAACTGGTGGCCCATTCTGCAAATGTAAATCTACCTTTGATGGCATACTAAATACAAAAAACAATACATAAACCCTTCAAAGTGTAAAACAAGGTCTCCATTGCTGAGGGTAAAAAAGTGATGGCACAGTACAGACCTAGATGAATATGATGTGCCTGCTCCAACCAATGGGGACTCGTTAAAAAAGCACAGACCGTTTTTAGATCCAGACCAAATAATCATTGCTTTATAGCATAATACTTATTTAGATACTTCTGTGATGTCAACTGAGTAATATATATATATATATATATATATATATATATATATATATATATATATATATTAACAGTAACTTAATTCTATTTAATCAAAGAAATAAAAGCAGAATAAAATGGCGCAAGTGATCTTAAAGTGCAAGTCTAACACCCAAAACACAGTGTCAAACAATTTCACATGTAGCAACCTAAAAAGAATCCTGAAACAAAATTCCCAAAACAGTAAAATAAATAATTCTATTTAATGAGTGCAGTTCAGTGTTTTGGTGCATGGACACACCTTTGCACCTGAAATTCTTGTACACCTAAATTCTAATATATACGATTTTAAGACACTACACTGCCCAGAAAGCTGTAATGGTTATAATACCAGGGGGAAGCGTGGGGGGGGGGGGGGCAGGGGTGTTATCTCTTCCTGGTGGTCCAGTGGGCAAGCTTGTTGTCTGCATATCCATTGGGTAAAGACTTTACAGAAAGTTATCTATACTTGAGGATAAGGCTGGAGCAGTGAGCGGGAGGCTTGTACATTCATCGGGTACAAACCTCAGTAATTGCTCTCTAACAGTCCGGCGCTCAGTAAGGTCAGCCTTTGGGGATAGTGATGGCTGTGCTCTGACTCATTAGTAAGCACCAGGGAACAATGACTGAGGTTTGTAACTGGTGGGTTTACAAATCTCCCACTCACAGCTCCAGCCCTGTCCTCAAGTATAGATAAATTTCTTCCCGGTGCAAAGGACAGGGATATTTTTTCATCTCAGCTCAAGCAAGGCCTGCTCAGAACTGGAGCTCCAGACAAAACTACAGCGGTCCCCCGGGCAAAACTACTTTAGCTTTGTCCATTACAGGCTAAAATGGACTGCTGGCTTTGTAATATTTTACCATGTTTTACATAGAAGATGGAGTTAAGGGAAGGAAGGAAAAAGGTTACTTAAAGGAAGACTCCAAACCAATGCAGAAATAGAACAATTCAAATATAAAAGCGCTAAAATATATTGCTCTCTGACCACCAAATGAGGAAAAGAGGAAAATATATACAAAATTCCTAGTGTACCTCAATAAATGTGTACTCCCAATGTACAATTTAAATTCCAAAAGCTGCTACACACCTGTGTGTACCCAAAAACCACACCAACAAACAAACAAAAATACTTATGTAGGTGGAGCGCAAAGTCAGATCTATATTTCCATATGATCCTTTAAATCGTTTCAGCTCAGATGAGTATATGGAAAAGATAAATAAAGTGCATATAATAGTGAAGCACAGTTTCAAAAAAATAACACAATTTATTTACTAGACATAAAACACTCCTAACACTGAAGGGGATTGATATAATTCAATCTCGAATGGAATACTTAAAACATACTGTATAAAACAGAAATAAACACAATAAACAATGAATTGTAAGCCTCTTATAAGATAAAAGTAAGTGAGTTTTATGCAGTCCCAGCTGCTACTCACACACGCTTTGCAATTATCTGAGCCCAGGTATGGTGTTAGCTGGCAGCCGGCTTCTCCTCTTTCCTCCACGGATATGTCGGTGAAAGCAGACCGCTTTGGTGATCCTGGGCGTCAGTGAGGGTTTTTTCGAGCTTCCCAGGTGCTCCGCCCCCTTTGCGTCTCTTATGTCTGCAGGAGGGTGGCTTGCTTGGGGTCCTGCTGTTTGAGGCTGATGTGTGTGTGAGCAGCAGCTCAGTCCTTTTTTCTCTCTCTCCTGCTACCTGTGCCTCATCTACCTCACATGCAGCACTCTCTATATCTGGAAGGAAGAAATACGTAATTTTCTCTGGGATTTTATCCATCTGGACAAATCAAGTGTTAAGTGAATATACCCATTGTTGGTTTGCGATTTTACCCTTTACTTACGGAATACTATTGGGTCAAGATACAAACATGTATTCCTGACCCTATAGTGTTAAAAATACTATTTAGGACCTTTATTCAAGCTCCACACAGGTCCGCTGGGGCTGGTTCCGCTCACACTCCACCCTCTTGGCTGAGATCATCGGAATCAGCCAAGAAGGAGGATCAGGGGCCAAACACAGCACTGGCCAGTCAGCATCCCCTCATGGAGTTGTATTGAATCAATTCATAGCTATGGGGAAAGTTCAGAGCCTCCATGCTGAGCGTGAAGACACTAAACGTCAGTACTGCATGTTGTACAGGACTGGCACAGGAAGTGCCTCTAGTGGCCATCTGAGTGACTGCCATGGGAGGTGTCCCTAGGAAGCAATGTAAATACTGCTTTTTTTTTTTCTGAAAATGCAATGTTTACATTAAAATGCCTGCAGGTACAGGCTATAGACACCAGAACAACTATATTAAGCTGTAGTTGTTCTGGTGACTATAGTGTCCATTAAATATTTATAAAACTGTAGAATTTATTGATGCTATATTAACACATAGCATCCCTATAACATAGCCTGAAGGTTATGGCAAGTCCCCAGTGATTTGGTTGGAGGACACCAACCAAAGGAGCTGACAGAATACATAATAAATAATCATAATACAATGATTACTAATAAAATCTGGCAAGGCAACACATTTGTATATATTACAGCATTTATATACTAGAGGATATAAAAATGTTTGCAGGAGATTATTAACAGTCCTTTTATGTTTAACTATGAGTTTCAATAAACCAGCTACTTAAATTGAATTCCAGGGGTGGAATGCTCTATAGGGGGCTCCTTGGGGGGCCATCTACATACAGACTTGGGATATGGTACGTATGATATCACATAGTAGACATTGTTTACATTTGCAGACATTATAGCACATGCCAATACTAACCATGCATGCACTATGAAGCCCTTAGGAGTCTTTCTCTAAATTTTAACAGAATGTGATGTGAATTCAGAGCATAAAGTAGAACCCCCACAGTGTCCCTTATAAAGTATGTTAGGGTAAATTAAAGGGTAGTGAGGCATAGTTCCTGTATAGCCTGGTAGCAAATTGTGAAAATCAGTCTTCAATTGATATTTGCAAGTGAATAAACTATGAAGACCCAGGCAACACTGATTGGAACTTTGTAACAGATGTTTCAATAGATCATCTTTCATGTTCCTAACTCACTAGAAATTTGCAGATGTAAACTGGCATTTGTACAGTAACTGCACGAAATTAGGCTACGTCTTATACATCTGGAAAGCATTAAGTTTAAATATTTTATGCTTCACATGGCTTTGGTACAACCTCGTACGTTTGAAAGCTAAGCACGAGACCCTTTAATGCACAGACCCTCGAACAGAAGAAGTGCTGTATTCGCAGCGTGCCCCAAGTCTTATCAAAATCATATGAGGGTATATTTTTTCTCTATGTCTTTTCAACCGCAGCAACAGCGAGACACAGCAATCATAATAAAGATGGAAAGAGGAGGTAGCAAAAAAAAAAAAAAAGAAAAAAAAAAAAAGAACGACTCCACTGCTGAGAGAATCTTGGCTTGTTACCAGGGAACAAAATGTTCTTGGACTAAATCCAGTGTGTGAGTTAACTTGAGAGCAAAGCAATCCATTGAAGAGGAAAACAGGCCTCAGCTCTGCAGAGTTAGGCGCTAGGGTCACGCACTGTTTATTATGTACAGAAATCGAAGAATTCTTCATTGCATATTTTATTCCTTTCACTGCAAAGCTCCCCCATCTTGTCTGAACAAAAGGGGTTTAGATGATGGAAGGTAATAGTATGAGCAGAAAACCTTTATAGCAGACTTCGGGGCTTTGTACACTATAGCTGAAGGAAAGCTAAGAGACAAAGATGTATATTTATGTACATACTTGGTATGTTAATTACGGGCCTTGAACTCACACAGAATAAATATCAGAGAGGAGCTATTAAAAAAAAAAACAGCAACATTAGAAGTCCAACTCACAGTATCCTCAGGAAGACACTAGTTGAATATTATTAGTTCTTAATTTTCAAAACAATTCCTTTGTAAAGAAGCATTTTATGCTTGTTTTTCCAACAAGCAAAACAATAGAAAAAGACAGTTAAAATACTTTGGTAATTGTGAAAAAAAAAATCTATCTGTTCATAAAAAATGTGCTGTCTCCTAAAATATCAATAAAAGGTTAATTTGCTGTTTTTTTTTTTTTTTTTTTACCATGGGATTGTCATTGCAGCCGTTCCACATTTTTTAAATAGATGTTTAAAATAAAGTGTTTAATTAATGAAATGCTGATTTTAATCACAAAATCTTATGGATTGTAACTACTAGGGATTTAAGGTATTTAACATAAGGAAGTTGACCACATGGACTGGAAAATATGCATTTGGCAAAGATGCTGTCACTTAAACAGATGGCCGTGGCATTCTGATCCTCTTCAATGCCAGGCTTCATAGTTGTACAAAGGCAATAGTGTGTCAGATACAAAGGTGGAAAGAGCGTGTAAAGCAAGCTGGCACATAGTCCTGTAACTGTATATACTGCATTTTATATGCTTTTAAGAAACTGAAACATTGATGCAATAAAAATATTTAGCTTATTGCTATAGGAAGGCATCACACTTATGTAAACGTGTCACATATCCGTTAGATTGTCGATCTTGGCAAATCCAGGGTTTTTATAAGAAAATGCATTAAAAAAAAAAAAAGTTAATTTGGCAATAAAAAATGCCTTGAGAAAATGTTATACTAAACAGAACATATTTTAATCTGCTGCTGATTCACTTAAATTCTAATACGAAGACCCCTTTCTTCCCATAATGGAGAAAATAGTGTTAAAAATAATATTAAAGAAAAAAAGGATACAATAAATGTGAAAATGTGGCACTTATACAAATTGTAAAACAACAAATTAAATAAATAGCAGCTGTGACACTCTGTGGACACTCCCTCAGAAATACACAATATAAAATATACCAAATACACAAATCACTGTTTAGGTGACAAACCCACCAAAAAACAAACAAAAACAAATTCAGTTTCTTTGTGGGTTTGTCACCTAAACAGTGATTTGTGTTTTTGGTATATCATGTTAAAAGTATTGCTAATTCTTTAGTGTCCCTGCCCCTAATCATAGAATTAGCTATATAGGGGTGTCCAATAAAAATATATATTTTTTTACGTTTTTTATTTACCTTTTTGCAGCATCAAAGCTCCAGTGTAGTCCAATCCAATACTCCTCATAGAGGAGCATTAGGGATCTGATGCACATGTGCGGCAAGAGTTGTACACATCCAAGCTTCCCTATACAAATGCATTGAATCAAAGATCTCCTAAGTGGGCATCCATGTCATGTGACCACTTTTTACACATTCAGTGCGGCAGAAGGGAAGAAAAAACAAAGGAAACTGCGCCAGTTGTTTAAAGTGGAAATATATACCTTTTGGAATATTTCGATGTTAACCTCAAAAAGGAATAAAAACAAATAGTGCAATACAGGACAAATAAAAAAGTCAAATATTAACAAGCTGATGTTAGTAATGAACTCACGTTTTCCAGAGCTAGCTAAGAGCGCTGTTGGATTTTGCATGTACGGTATAATCCCCATCTAAGGATATATGTGGATCTGGATGATAGGAGTGTTTTCCATTGAGTATTTCTCCGGCAGGTATAGGGAACAGAAATATATGAATACTCCAATAGTGATGTATGTTCAAATAACTGATGTATATATGAAAATGTACTCACATTCTCTGGAGCAGGACTTGCTTCAGTATAATAAGTCTTAGGTGGTACAATCCCCACCTTAGGATGTTGAAGGTAACCAGGAAGCAGGGTGGAGGTGAATAACTAGGTATATATAATAAGTAAATAAAATTACCTTTATTGAGTAACAGAATACCAAATATCTAATAAATAAAAAGTATAAAAAGTCCAATAGATGCTAGGGACCACACTTTATGCGTTTCTCCTCTCAGGGCTTTATCAGATAGATATTCCCTATACCTGCTGGAGAAATACCCAATTAAAAACACTCCTATCACCTGGATACACACATTGGCCAGTGGATTTGAGGATCACGATGTACAGGGGACCAGAAAACCTAGCATCTATTAATTTTTTTCTTATGTGGACTTGTGAACCTATTAACTCATCATATCAGTGGCTGAGCTACCACTGGTGCAGCTACACTGGGGCACAGACCCTGAGGGGGCCCCTGCGATGACCCATGCACCAAAAGCCACCTGATGGCATAGTGTCTTCAGGAGCCCTTTAACCGTGCAACTGGGCCCCTTTAATAATGGAAGCATGGATGGAAGTGAAAGCCGATCACTTCCTCCCAGACAAACACTGAGACAGGCTGGAAGGAGAGGATAGAGAGAAGGGGAGTGTGTACATGGTTAGCCTCTGACTCCCAACAACCTCAACTAGCAGACTGGACCCCAGGGAAGTCAGACTCATGTACCCAAAAGGTAGGAAACCTAAAAGGAGAGTGACTAAAACATTTTTTTAAATTTTGCATGTGTGTCTGTGTATTTGTATGTCTGTAAGTGTATCTATCATTGTGTCTGTATCTGTATGTCTGTAGGTGTGTCTGTGTATCTGCATGTGTATCTGTGTATCTATGCATCTATGAGGAAAAATAGAAGAGAAGTCCAGGCAAATTTATTGAACCCACTGCAACGTTTCGACCTACACGGTCTTTGTCAAGCTGTAGGTCGAAAAGTTGCAGTGGGTTTAATAAATTTGCCTTTTTGTATCCTGAGAGTGCCTGGACTTCTTTTCTATTTTTCCTCATCAAATACTTGGTTCCTGGTACTGGGACTGGTCTGGTGCAACCAAATACATTTTAAATGTGTTTGAGTGCAGTTCCACATTCCTGCTATATTATATCTATGTATCTATGTGTCTTTATATCTGTGTGTCTGTATCTGTATGTTTGTAGGTGTGTCTGTGTATCTGCATGTGTATTTGTATGTGTATCTGTGTCTGTATCTGTCTGTGTATGTATATGTATGTTTATCTGTGTGTCTGTATGTATATATGTGTATCTTCATGTGTATGTATGTAAGTATGTATGTATGCATCTGTCTGTGTATGCACCTGTGTGCCTGTATGTGTATATGCGTGTCTGTGTATTTATCTGTGAGTCTGTAAGTGTATCTGTGTTTCTGTATGCCTATCTGTGTGTCTGTGTATTACTGAAGGTGAAAGTTTAGGACCTAGTGATCACCAGTCAGTGTGGTTTAATATAAGAAAAGTGACTGGGTCACACCACACAAAAACATAAGTTTTAGATTTTAGAAAAACTTTTCTAAAATTAGAATATGTGTATAGGAGTCCTTATCAGACAGGAGCAGTTTAAATGGAGGAGAAATGGGATTATTTAAAAGTTGCACTACTGAAAGCAACAGAAAATTCCATTAGGCTTGTCAGGAAGAGCAGAAAAATTAAGAAACCACTGTGGCACTCTGCAGAAGTGGCCAAAATAGTAAAAAGTAAAAGTTAGCATTTAGTAATTATATAAAAAACAAAACAGAGTGAGGATCTATAAGCTTAGGCAAAAAGAGGCAAAGCAAGTTATAAAAGCCTCCAAGGCACACAGAAGAGAGAATAGCATAGTCAGTGAAAAAGGGGGATGTAACATTTTTTAGATACGAAAATGAGAAAAGGAAAGTAAAACAAGGATTAGTTAGATTAAAAACAAAAGAAGGAAGGTATGCAAAAGAGGATAAAGATCTAGTCGACTGCCTCAATTAATATTTTTGTTCAGTATTTACAGATGAAAATGAAAGACTTCAGTTAAGAAAAGGGGTAATTTGTTACATGTGAGTTTACAGAGGTTCTATTTCAACTGTCAAAAGTAAAGACAAATTAGTCGATGGGGCCCAGGCCCGGACTGGCCATCAGGCATACCGGGCAAATGCCCGGTGGGCCGCGATGGCTGCGGGGCCGAGGCCGGCAGGGGAGATCACAGGATCTCCCCTGCCAGCACCTGCAGGGCCAGCGCACTACCCGAGCACCCGCCCTGCATAGTGCCTCCATGGGCCGGTGGGGAGATCAAAGATCTCCCTCACCGGCCCAGAGGCAGTTACAGGCGGCCGCCGGCAGGAGAGGGTGTGAGGGAGGGAGGCAGAAGAGAGGACCGGCGGAGCTCTAGCCAGCAGCTCCGCCGGGTCCTCTCGTGAGGTCTGAGCGTTACCGCGGCAACGCTCATCTCGCGAGAGTGAACTCTAGCCTACAGGCTAAAGTTCACTCTCACCACTGGACCACCAGGGAAGGATGGCAGCACGGAACCCCCCCACCCCCCACCCCCCAGGCAGAACAGATCCCCCTCCCCCAGGCAGAATGTATCCCCCCCTCCTTCCAGGCTAAAGGTAAGAAGGGAGGAGGGGGATATAACTTTTTTTTTTTTTTTTATTAATTTTTATTAAAAAAATATATTTCAATTTAAATAAAATATACATTCACACTCACACACACAGCACCCCCAGACACACAGCACCCCCAGACACACACAGCACCCAGACACACACAGCACCCAGACACACATCACCCCCAAACACTCACAGCACCCCCAAACACACAGCACCCCCAAACACACACAGCACCCAGACACACACAGCACCCAGACACACACAGCACCCAAACACACACAGCACCCAGACACACACAGCACCCTCAGACACACACAGCACCCCCAGACACACACAGCACCCTCAGACACACACAGCACCCAGACACACACAGCACCCTCAGACACACACAGCATCCAGACACACAAAGCAGCCTCAGACACACACAGCACCCAGACACACACAGCACCCAGACACACACAGCACCCAAACACACACAGCACCCAGACACACTCAGCACCCAGACACACTCAGCACCCAGACACACACAGCAACCTCAGACACACACACAACACACTCCCACACATACATACATATATATATATATATATATATATATATAACCCTCAGTGAGTTAACAGACAAAGAAAATTAGAAACCTAGAATGTGACGGCACATAAAAACACCCACACACACAGCACCCCTCCTACATACATACACACACTGCGCCCCTCAGACATACAATACGTCCAAATATGTATATATTTTATATACACACACACACACACACACACACACTACAGCACCCCTCACACTGCACCACTACACACATTACGCTCCAGATACACGCTAGATCCCTTACCCTATATGCACTCGTAATCCTCTACACACACACACAATCTCCTATACACACTCTGGGTCCTATACACAGTAGATCTCCTACACACACACAATGCACCACCCACACACACTACATTCCTTGTCAGCAAACACATACAACATTCTCTAAACACACCCTCTCTACAACCCCTACACACACTACGTCACCTATACACACACACTACAACCCGTATGCACACACTCGCTACATCCCCTATAACACTATGCCCCCACACACTCTCTACAGCGCCTAGCCACACATATTACACCACAAACACAAATTAAATTGACCTATTTACACAATACCACACCACACTCTACACACACGCAATCCCACAAGCAGGCTCCAAACATATGCACCATGCACTTTCCTGGCCCTTTTGTCCTCTGGTATACCACTTGTGGAGACACCAGAGACAATTTAAAAGCAAACACAGAGCAAGCATGTTATTAAATTTGCTTGCGCTGCGCAGAACAAATTCAGGGCCTTTTTCTAATGCCAGAGCTCTTCAGCGGGGCTCTGCGCATTGAACTAACATGCTCACTTTGAGAGGGGGCGTGCTTGTCATTAGTGATGACAAAACACACCCTCTCTGGCCCCGCCCCCTTCTTAGGGGGCCGCTCTGATTGAAAAATGCCCGGGCCTAATTTTTTTCCCAGTCCGGCCCTGATGGGGCTTGATGCGATACACCCAAAGTTATTAAAATAACTTAATGGTGTACTAGCAAAGCCATTTACGGATTTATTTAACCAATCGTTGTTAACAGGAGTAGTCCCAGAAGATTGGAAAGTAGCTAATGCTGAACCCATTCACAAGAAAGATAGTAGTGAGGAGTCGGGCAACTATAGGCCAGTAAGCCTTACTTCAGTAGTGGGGAAAATAATGGAAACCATGTTAAAGGATAGGATTGTTGAACATTAGTGATGTCGCGAACATAAAATTTTCGGTTCGCAAACGTCGAACGCGAACTTCGCAAATGTTCGCGAACCAGCGAACCGGGCAAACCGCCATAGACTTCAATGGGCAGGCGAATTTTAAAAACCACACGGACTCTTTCTGGCCACAATAGTGATGGAAAAGTTGTTTCAAGGGGACTAACACCTGGACTGTGGCATGCCGGAGGGGGATCCATGGCAAAACTCCCATGGAAAATTACACAGTTGATGCAGAGTCTGGTTTTAATCCATAAAGGGTATAAATCACCTAACATTCCTAAATCACAATGGATATGGATTGACACCTGACATATGACATATTGACACCTTGACATATGGATTGACACCTGTCCTCAGGGACCCTGATACGCACTGACACAGAGCAGAATAGGGACTGTTCCCCCTACATAGGGTGACTTGGCAGATATGTATTGACACCTGTCCTCAGAGACCCTGATACACACTGGCACAGAGCAGAATAGGGACTGTTCCCCCTACATAGGGTCACTTGGCAGATATGGATTGACACCTGTCCTCTGGGACCCTGATACACACTGACACAGAGCAGAATAGGGACTGTTCCTCCTACATAGGGTCACTTGGCAGATATGGATTGACACCTGTCCTCAGAGACCCTGATACACAATGACACAGACAGAGCAGAATAGGGAATATTCACTAAATGCCAAACATTGTTATACAGGGGAATATTCAGTAAATAAGGATAAGGGGGGGGACCTACTGTCCTCCCCCCCGGCCCCCACCCCTGCACGGTGGGTGGGGGCCTTAAATCACAATGGGGGGGGACCTACTGTCCTCCCGCCCGTCCCCACCTGTAAGGTGGGGGCCATAAAAATAATGAGGGGGGGGACCTACTGTATGATGTTGTATCGATCAGGTAGTGTAAGGGTTACGCCCGCTTCACAGTGACAGACCAAACTCCCTGTTTAACGCACCGCAAACAACCGCAAACAGTCCATTTGCACAACCGCAAACTCCCCATTTGCACAAGGTTGGATACCAAGCTAGCCATGTCCCGTTCATTGTCCTCACTGATGTCATTGAAGGTCTCTTCCTCCACCCAGCCACGTACAACACCAAGGGTCCCCGAAAGGTGACAACAAGCCCCCTGGGACGCCTGCTGTGTTTGGTCTTCCACCTCCTCAAAGCCACCTTCCTCCTCTGACTCCTCTTCTTCAGACTCCTCTCGCTGCGTTGCCTCTCTCTGCGTTATTATAAGGTGTGTTAAGTAGTACTATTCTTATCAGTTTAATCCCTGTTACGAGTAGAGGACTATTTCCTTGTTTCGCCAAACCCCTTCAAAGATGGAAAAAGCGGTATGAGTTGAAGAAACGAGGAAATGTAGTCAGGTGGTGGTGCCAGCCCCACCGAGGGTTTGTACCCAGGTATGCTAATAAACTGAAAAAAGAAAAAATCTCCCAAGAAGGAGATCTAAAACTGGCATAGGAAAAGGTTAGACAACTATAATAAAGTGATACCTACAAATCCTAGTGAGCACAGGTGTATAATAGAGGGAGAAAGGGAAAGCAGCTTCCTAATACCGTGGTTAGTACCCTTTGTTAAAGTAAATTGAGTAATGGACAAGTCTTTATTGTATCATTTATAAATAACAAAGGGATACTATACTCATTCCCCTATAGTGGCTAATTGTGTAATAATGGTAATACTATTACCTATTATATAATATTGCCAGGGGCAAGGAAATTTCCTCTAAATTGATGGGTATAGGCAGAGAGTATGGAGACCGGAGTGATGCTGTCATAAAAAGTGTCAATAAGGTGATATAAAGTTAAATGTATCACAGACACACAGCCACCCTTTCTCTTAGCTAGTTTCCAGAAATGCTGGATAGGTAGAAGGGCTATAAAGACTCAGAGAGGTATAAGAAGAATCCTCTAAACTAGCCCTAATCTCCTTAAACACCTTCAAGGGTGTTCTAAGCTAAAGCTCAATCTAAACGTTTAGATGACTGCCTGATTTCCCATCACAGATGCTGGCTAGGAATAACACTGTGCAAGACAAAGAGTGGGTCTAAGTGCCCATAGCGCAGTAAAGTGTCCCTAGTGAAGTGAAAAAGAGAATAACGAGCTGGAGCCCAAAGAGAATAACGAGCTGGCGCCCTATCAGGGGACGTGTATATGGCATCGATTTTAGGAACCGGGAGATGGAAAAAGATGCTTGGTCGGTCCTCCTACTTCAAATTTGGGGCACTGCGCGTGCAATCTAATGTGCCACCAGATAGGAGTGGTGTGTTAAGTAGTACTATTCCTATCAGTTTAATCCCTGTTATGTGCTTTTTTTTTGGTTTGGTTTTTGAAGCCACAGTGCAGCACCAGAGGCGTAAAAAATTAGGCATGTACACATGCCTGAAAAATTAGGTATTGTTGCAGCTGCTGCTATAGCAGCGGCCAGAAAAATTTATGTTTGTTTCCCGGCCAGAAAGTGCCCTAAAACATTGTGGCTTGAACCCTAGTTGGTGGCGGATAAGTCACGCAAGTTAACCGGCATTCAGAGCTAAAATACAGCAGCGTGTGGACCATTTTTAGCCCAAGGCAGCTCATCTCATCAGGCCTTTTTTAGTCGAATGTATCGCCCACTGTCAGTCCCTTCGGGATCCATCCCTCATTCATCTTAATAAAGGTGAGGTAATCTAGACTTTATTGACCTAGGCGACTTCTCTTCTCAGTGACAATACCTCCTGCTGCACTGAAGGTCCTTTCTGACAGGACACTTGAAGCGGGGCAGGCCAGAAGTTCTATCGCAAATTGGGATAGCTCAGGCCACAAGTCAAGCCTGCACTCCCAGTAGTCAAGGGGTTCATCGCTCCTCAGAGTGTCGATATCTGCAGTTAAGGCGAGGTAGTCTGCTACCTGTCGGTCGAGTCGTTCTCTGAGGGTGGATTCCGAAGGGCTGTGGCGATGCGTAGGACTTAAAAAGCTCTGCATGTCCTCCATCAACAACACGTCTGTAAAGCGTCCTGTCCTTGCCGACGTGGTCGTGGGAGGAGGAGGATTACTTTCACCTCTTCCCCTGTTAGATTCCCGTTGTGCTGTGACATCACCCTTATACGCTTTGTAAAGCATACTTTTTAATTTATTTTCCTTTCAGACTTGTTGTAATTTGGTAACATTTCAGCCACTTTCTGCTTATACCAGGGGTCTAGTAGCATGGACACCCAGTACAGGTCGTTCTCCTTCAGCCTTTCTATACGAGGGTCCCTCAACAGGCACGACAGCATGAAAGACCCCATTTGCACAAGGTTGGATGCCCAGCTACTCATTTCCCGTTCCTCCTCCTCAGTGATCTCAATGAAGGTATGTTCTTCCCCCCCAGCCACGTACAACACCACGGGTACCAGATAGGTGACAACGAGCACCCTGTGATGCCTGTTGTGGTTGGTCTTCCTCCTCCTCCTCAAAGCCACATTCCTCCTCTGACTCCTCTTCCTCACAATCCTCTTCCAGCGTTGCCGCAGGTCCAGCAAGCGATGCTGATAAGGCTGTTTCTGGTGGTGATGGTGACCACAACTCTAACTCTTCCTCTTCCTCTTCACGCTCATCTACGGCCTGATCCAGCACTCTTTGCAGGGCGCGCACCAGGAAGAAAACAAATGGTATGATGTGGCTGATGGTGCCTTCGGTGCGACTGACTAGGTTTGTCACCTCCTCAAAAGGACGCATGAGCCTACATTCATTGCGCATGAGCGTCCAGTAACGTGGCAAAAAAATTCCCAACTGTCCCAAATCAAGCGCCTCACTGGCATGTTGTTTCGCCGCAGGATATCTGCAAAGTGCGCCATGGCCGTGTAGGAACACCTGAAATGCCCACACACCTTCCTGGCCTGCTTCAGGACGTCCTGTAAGCCTGTGTACTTATGCACAAAGCGTTGTACGATCAGATTACACACATGTGCCATGCACGGCACATGTGTCAACTTGCCCAACTTCAATGCCGCCAACAAATTTGTTCCGTTGTCACAAACCACTTTGCTGATCTCCAGTTGCTGTGGAGTCAGCCACTTTTCCACCTGTGCATTCAGGGCGGACAGGAGTGCTTGTCCCTTGTGACTCTATGCTTTCAAGCAAGTCAATCCCAAGACGGCGTGACCCTGCCGTATCCGGGATGTGGAATAGTACCTGGGGAGCTGGGGGGGTGCCGTTGATGTGGAGCAAGACGCAGCAGCAGAAGAGGACTCAGCCGAGGAGGTTATGGAAGAGGATGGAGTAGGAGGAGTAGAGTCGTGGCGGTGTCACCAACTCCTCTGCAGAGCCACGCATTCCATGCTTGGCAGCCGTCAGCAGGTTTACCCAATGCGCAGTGTAGGTGATATACCTGCTCTGACCATGCTTTGCAGACCAGGTATCAGTGGTCAGATGGACCCTTGCCCCAACACTGTGTGCCATTACTTCCTTTTGCACAATCGAGTACAGGTTGAGGATTGCCTTTTGTGAAAATAAATTTCGCCTGGGTACCTTCCACTGCGGTGTCCCAATAGTTTCAAGTTTTTTTTACTTGTATGGTAAAAGCTGGCAGGCTAATAGTTCAGACAAGCCAGCTGTCAGACGCCGGGCAAGGGGGTGACTTTGTGACATTGGCTTCTTACGCTCAAACATGTCCTTGACAGACACCTGACTGTGGGCAGATGAGCGGGAACTGCTCAAGGCAAGAGACGGAGTGGCGGATGGTTGAGAGGGGGCAAGGAGTACAGCAGTGGTTGATGTGGCTGAAGATGCTGGACCAGGAGGGGGATGGCGGCTTTGAGTTTGTGTGCTGCTTGTACTCATGTGTTGATCCCATAGGCGTTTGTGATGTGCGATCATGTGCCTACGCAAAGCAGTTGTACCTAGGTGGGTGTTGGACTTCCCACGACTCAGTTTATTTTGGCACAGGTTGCAATGGCATTGCTGTTGTCAGATGCAGACACACAAAAAAAAAATCCACACTGCTGAGCTCTGCAATGACGGCATTCTGGTGGTGGACACAGCATGCGTTGATTGGCGTGCTGTCGGGCTGACCCCGGGTGCCGATGCATGCTGTCTGACTGTGCCACTAGCTCCTTGCGACGACCTCCCCCTGTTTCCAACTCATCTCCTCCTCCTCTCTGTCTCCCCATCTGAACTTTCGCCCTGTTCTTCTTCTTGCCGAGCTGCACCCACGTGAAATCCATGGACGCATCGTCATCATCAACCCCTTCACTTGTATCTGACAACTCAGCAAAGGAAGCAGCAGCGGGTACAACATCATCATCATCACACCGTACGTCCATGTGTGTAATGCTGCCTGACTGAGACATATCCCTGTTATCTACATCCTCTGGCAATAATGGTTGCGCATCACTCATTTCTTCAAACAAATGTGTAAATAACTCCTCTGACATACCAACTGAAGCGGCTGTGGTGCTAGTGTTGGTGGTGGCGGCAGGCGGGTGAGTTGTATCTTGAGAGGTGCCCAAATCTAAGCTGGAGGAGGACGGTGCGTCAAGGTTCAGAGCGGAAGCTGTAGAAGATTGGGTGTCCTGTGTTAGCCAGTCTACTATGTCCTCAGAGCTTTTCAAGTTCAGGGTACATGGCCTCTGAAAACTGGGCATTATTCTAGGGCAAAAAGGGAATCACAGCACCACGACCACGACGGCCCCTGTGGGGTGGCCTGCCTCTGCCTGTCATTTTCTTTTGGATTAGTGGTACTATGCGTGCAAGCTACTGTGAGACCAGATATGAGTGGCACTGTGCAGTGGCAGAGGTTGGCAGAGTACACGCTGTAGGCCTGCCACACCCACTTGAAGACAACTAACTGCTATTCAGTCTCTAACAGTGAAAAATGTTTTTGGGTTTTTAAATGCACGCTATTGTTACACCAGATATGAGTGGCACTGTGCACTGGCAGAGGTTGGCAGAGTAGACGCTGTAGCCCTGACACACCCGCTTGAAGACAACTAACTGCTATTCAATCTCTAACAGTGAAAAAAGTTTTTTTGTTTTTAAATGCACGCTTTTATGAGACCAGATATGAGTGGCACAGTGCAGTGGCAGAGGCAGAGTACACGCTGTAGGCCTGACAGACACGCTTGAAGACAACTAACTGCTATTCAATCTATAACAGTGTAAAACATGTTTTGGGTTTTAAATGCACGCTATTGTGACACCAGATATGAGTGGCAATGTGCACTGACAGAGGTTGGCAGAGTACACGCTGTAGGCCTGACACCCGCTTGAAGACAACTAACTGCTAATCAATCTATAACAGTGAAAAAAGTTTTGGGGTTTTTAAATGCACGCTGTTGTGACACCAGATATGAGTGGCACTGTGCACTGGCAGAGGTTGGCAGAGTACACGCTGTAGGCCTGACACACACTTATGAACGACATTGACTGCTATTATATGACAGTGAAAAAAGTTTTGGGGTTTTTAAATGCACGCAATTGTGACATCAGATATGAGTGGCACTGTGCACTGGCAGAATACACGCTGTAAGCCTGACACCTGCTTGCAGACAACTAACTGCTATTCAATCTATAACAGTGAAAAAAGTTTTTGGGATTTTTAATGCAATCTATTGCGACACCAGATATGAGTGGCACTGTGCACTGGCAGAGTACATGCTGTAGGCCTGACACCCGCTTGAAGGACACTGACTGCTATTAGATTACAGTAAAAAAAAAATTGTTTTTAAATGCACGCTATTGTGACACCAGATAAGAGTTGCACTGTGCACTGGCCGAGGTTGGCAGAGTACACGCTGTAGGCCTGACACACACTTATGAAGGACAATGACTGCTATTATATTACAGTCAAAAAAATTTTTGTTTTTAAATGCAAGCTATTGTGACACCAGATAGGAGTGGCACTGTGCACTGGCAGAGGTTGGCAGAGTACACACTGTAGGCCTGACACCCGCTTGAAGGACACTGACTGCTATTAGATTACAGTCAAAAACTTTTTTTGTTTTTAAATGCAAGCTATTGTGACACCATATATGAGTGGCACTGTGCACTGGCAGAGGTTGGCAGAGTACACGCTGTAGGCCTGACACACACTTATGAAGGACACTGACTGCTATTATATTGCAGTCAAAAACTTTTTTTGTTTTTAAATGCACGCTATTGTGACACCAGATATGAGTGGCACTGTGCACTGGCAGAGGTTAGCAGAGTACACACTGTAGGCCTGACACACACTTATGAAGGACACTGACTGCTATTATATTACAGTCAAGAAAGTTTTTGTTTTTAAATGCAAGCTATTGTGACACCAGATATGAGTGGCACTGTGCACTGGCAGAGGTTGGCAGAGTAGACGCTGTAGGCTTGACACACCCGCTTGAAGACAACTAACTGCTATTCAATCTATTACAGTGAAAAAAATTTTTTGTTTTTAAATGCACGCTATTGTGACACCAGATATGAGTGGCACTGTGCACTGGCAGAGGTTGGCAGAGTACACGCTGTTGGCCTGACACACAGACGCTTGCAGACAACTAACTGCTATTCAATCTATTACAGTGAAAAAATAATTGTTTTTAAATGCAAGCTATTGTGACACCAGATATGAGTGGCACTGTGCACTGGCAGAGGTTGGCAGAGTACTCGCTGTAGGCCTGACACACACTTATGAGGGACACTGACTGCTATTATATTACAGTCAAAAACTTTTTTTGTTTATAAATGCATGCTATTGTGACACCAGATATGAGTGGCACTGTGCACTGGCAGAGGTTGGCAGAGTACACGCTGTAGGCCTGACACACACTTATGAAGGACACTGACTGCTATTATATTGCAGTCAAAAAAGTTTTTTGTTTTTAAATGCATGCTATTGTGACACCAGATATGAGTGGCACTGTGCACTGGCAGAGGTTGGCAGAGTACACACTGTAGGCCTGACACACACTTATGAAGGACACTGACTGCTATTATATTACAGTCAAACACTTTTTTTGTTTTTAAATGCAAGCTATTGTGACACCAGATATGAGTGGCACTGTGCACTGGCAGAGGTTAGCAGAGAACACGCTGTAGGCCTGACACCTGCTTGAAGACAACTAACTGCTATTCAATATATTACAGTGAAAAAAAATGTTTTGTTTTTAAATGTAAGCTATTGTGACACCAGATATGAGTGGCACTGTGCACTGGCAGAGGTTTGCAGAGTAGACGCTATAGGCCTGACACACACGCTTGAAGACAACTAATTGCTATTCAATCTATAATAGTGAAAAAACTTTTTTTGTTATTAAATGCAAGCTATTGTGACACCAGATATGAGTGGCACTGTGCACTGGCAGAGGTTGGCAGAGTACACGCTGTAGGCCTGACACCCGCTTGAAGGACACTGACTGCTATTAGATTACAGTCAAAAACTGTTTTTGTTTTTAAATGCACGCTATTGTGACACCAGATATGAGTGGCACTGTGCACTGGCAGAGGTTGGCAGAGTAGACGCTGTAGGCTTGACACACCCGCTTGAAGACAACTAACTGCTATTCAATCTATTACAGTGAAAAACAAAATTTTGTTTTTAAATGCACGCTATTGTGACACCAGATATGAGTGGCACTGTGCACTGGCAGAGGTTGGCAGAGTACACGCTGTAGGCCTGACACACACTTATGAAGGACACTGACTGCTTTTATATTACAGTCAAAAACTTTTTTGTTTTTAAATGCACGCTATTGTGACACCAGATATGAGTGGCACTGTGCACTGGCAGAGGTTGGCAGAGTACACGCTGTAGGCCTGACACACACTTATGAAGGACACTGACTGCTATTATATTGCAGTCAAAAACGTTTTTTGTTTTTAAATGCATGCTATTGTGACACCAGATATGTGTGGCACTGTGCACTGGCAGAGGTTGGCAGAGTACACACTGTAGGCCTGACACACACTTATGAAGGACACTGACTGCTATTATATTACAGTCAAACACTTTTTTTGTTTTTAAATGCAAGCTATTGTGACACCAGATAAGAGTGGCACTGTGCACTGGCAGAGTACACGCTGTAGGCCTGACACCCACTTGAAGGACCCTGATTGCTATTAGATTACAGTCAAAAACTTTTTTGTTTTTAAATGCACGCTATTGTGACACCAGATATGAGTGGCACTGTGCAGTGGCAGAGGTTGGCAGAGTAGACGCTGTAGGCCTGACACACACGCTTGAAGACAACTAACTGCTATTCAATCTATAATAGTGAAAAAACTTTTTTGTTTTTAAATGCAAGTTATTGTGACACCAGATATGAGTGGCACTGTGCACTGGCAGAGGTTGGCAGAGTACACGCTGTAGGCCTGACACACACTTATGAAGGACACTGACTGCTATTATATTACAGTCAAAAACTTTTTTGTTTTTAAATGCACGCTATTGTGACACCAGATATGAGTGGCACTGTGCACTGGCAGAGGTTGGCAGAGTACACGCTGTAGGTCTGACACACACTTATGAAGGACACTGACTGCTATTATATTACAGTCAAACACTTTTTTGTTTTTAAATGCAAGCTATTTTGACACCAGATATGAGTGGCACTATGCACTGGCAGAGTACACGCTGTAGGCCTGACACCCGCTTGAAGGACACTGATTGCTATTAGATTACAGTCAAAAAAAATTTTGTTTTTAAATGCACGCTATTGTGACACCAGATATGAGTGGCACTGTGCACTGGCAGAGGTTGGCAGAGTAGACGCTGTAGGCCTGACACACCCGCTTGAAGACAACTAACTGCTATCAATATATTACAGTGAAAAAAATGTTTTGTTTTTAAATGCACGCTATTGTGACACCAGATATGAGTGGCACTGTGCACTGGCAGAGGTTGGCAGAGTACACGCTGTTGGCCTGACACACAGACGCTTGCAGACAACTAACTGATATTCAATCTATTACAGTGAAAAAAAATGTTTTTAAATGTAAGATATTGTGACACCAGATATGAGTGGCACTGTGCACTGGCAGATGTTTGCAGAGTAGATCCTATAGGCCTGACACACACGCTTGAAGACAACTAACTGCTATTCAATCTATAATAGTGAAAAAACGTTTTTTGTTTTTAAATGCAAGCTATTGTGACACCAGATATGAGTGGTACTGTGCACTGGCAGAGGTTGGCAGAGTACACACTGTAGGCCTGACACACAGACACTTGCAGACAACTAACTGCTATTCAATCTATTACAGTGAAAAAAAAATTTTGTTTTTAAATGCAAGCTATTGTGACACCAGATATGAGTGGTGGCACTGGGCAAGTAGGCAGGCAGGCAACTGCAATTAGATTACACAGGAAAAAAAGCAGACTGATGTTCTAGCCCTTAAAAGGGCTTTTTGGGATGCTGTCCTTACAGCAGAGATCAGATGAGTCCTTCAGGACTGTAGTGGACACCGAATACACTAGCCTAGCTATTCAAAATGAATCTAAAATGGATGCTGTACAGGAGGTGGGAGGGTCTGGAAGGGAGGGTCTGCTGCTGATTGGCTGGAATGTGTCTGCTGACTGTGAGGCACAGGGTCAAAGTTTACTCAATGATGACGAATAGGGGGTCGAACCGCGCATATGTTCGCCCGCCGTGGCGAACGCGAACACGTTATGTTCACCAGGAACTATTCGCCAGCGAACCGTTCGGTACATCACTATTGAACATCTAAAATCATATGGATTTCAAGATCAGAGACAACATTGGTTTACTTTAGGGTGAACATGCCAAACTAATCTAATTGATTTTTTTGATTGGGTAACTAAAATAATAGATCAGGGTGGTGCAGTAGACTATGTTTCTATGTGTATCTGTATGTGCACCTGTGTGTCTTTGTATCTGTCTTTGTATCTGTTTGTATAGACCAGTGCTTTCAACTCTCTGCTGAGCACTGAAAGGGTCACAGAGTGAGAAAAACAAATCATGAATGCAAAGTGAGATTTTCTTATTTTTAAAGGCTTTGTTTGAGGGAGATATTTTTAGCATATGTGTTTTTCAAAATTTTATTTTTCTTAATTTCCAGATGTTTTAATAGGTTGTTTCTTTTTTTAGTGGCAATGACTGTTAACAGCTCAAATACCAGTAAAAAAAAAGACCTTAAACAAGGCACTAAATTTTCATCTTGCTCTTCTATCATTGCTATACATTGATCACTGCACTCTAATAGGGATTGCTAATTCGATGTTCATGCTAAAGAATCAATGTGATTTATTGCAGACTGCCTGGTTGTAATTAGCTTTACACCTCAGCTTGTGGACTAGAGAGGTCACTATGAGAATGTTCTCTGTGATGGGTCGATTACGTTTGTTAAAGCAATAGAACCCTCATGAAGATACAATGTATATTCAAGTACATTAATTCTAAAAAAACAAAAAATGAAAGTGTAGGTACACTGAAAACAGAGATGGGTCTGTTAGTCAAGACCAGAAAAAGGCAGAAATTTGAAATAACTATTTTTCTTCAGTATATATTAATGAGGATCCTATGGCAAGAGATATGCAAATTATTGCTGCAAGAAACTTGCAGATAACTTGTGATTGGATAACTCGAGACAAGGTGCTACAGCTATTAAAGAAAATTAATGTAAATAAAGCTCCGGGGCCTGACAGTATCCACCCACGAGTACTTAAGGAGCTAAGTGGGGAAATAAGTGAACCTCTGTATTTAATTTTTCAAGACTCTTTTGTTTCAGGTGTTGTACCGGAGGATTGGAGGAAGGCAAAAGGGTTCAAAATCCTTGCCTGGAAATTATAGACCTGTGAGCTTAACTTCTGTGACTGGGAAATTATTTGAAGGGATAATATACCGGAATTCATTGGGAAGAACTGTGTTATTAGCAATAATCAGCATGGTTTTATGAAACATAGGTCATGTCAAACTAACCTAATTGCATTCTACGAAGAAGTAGAAATATAGAACAGGGTGGATGTGTTGCAGTGGATGTGATCTGCTTGGATTTTGCCAAGGCATTTGATACGGTTCCTCACAATAGGTTAGTCTTCAAACTAAAAGAAATTGGTCTAGATGAATATTCTTGTTCTTGGGTAGAACATTGGCTTAAGGATAGAGTACAACGAGTTGTCATAAATGGTACATTTTCAAGCTGGACAAAAGTGGTAAGTGGTGTCCCTCAGGGTTCTGTTTTGGGACCGCTTCTATTTAACATATTCATAAATGATCTTGAAATGGGCATTAAAAAGCCATGTATCAGTGTTTGCAGATGACACAAAACTTTGTAAAGTAATAAAATGTGAGCAGGATATTGCCTTGCTGCAGAGGGATTTGGATAGATTGGGGGACTGGGCACTAAAATGGCAGATGAAATTTAACGTAGAAAAATGTTATGCACTTCGGGGTTAAGAATGCACAAGCAATTTACACCCTAAATGGTAGTGAACTAGGGATAACCACACATGAGAAGGATTTGGGAATTGTTATAGACAACAAATTAGGTAGCAATATGCAATGTCAATCTGCCGTTGCTAAGGCCAGTAAGGTTTTGTCATGTATAAATAGGGGCATAAATTCTCGAGATGAAAATATAATTTTACCTCTTTATAAATCACTGGTAAGACCACACCTTGAATGTGCTGTGCAATTTTGGGCACCTGTTCTAAAGAAGGATATCATGGCACTAGAAAAAGTGCAGAGACAAGCTACAAGATTGATAAAAAGGAATGGCGCCTGAGAGGGGATATGATAACATTATACAAATATATTCGGGGCCAGTACAAACCATTATCTGGAAATCCATTCATAAACAGGGCGATACATAGGACACAAGGTCACACATTTAGGCTTGAAGAAAGGGATTTCATCTAAGGCAAAGAAAAGGTTTTTTTTTTTTACAGTAAGAGCAATAAGGATATGGAATTCTTTGCCTGAAGAGGTGGTTTTGTCAGAGTCTATACAGATGTTTAAACTGCAATTGGATAAATACTTGCAAAACATAACATACAGGGATACAATTTCTAATTAGTGGGGTAATAGCTGCTTGATCCAAGGAGAAATCTGACTGCTATTTTGGGGTCAAGAAGGAATTTTTTCCTAGTTTGTTGCAAACTTGGAAGCGCTTCAGACAGGGTTTTTTTCCTTCTTTTGGATCAACAGCAAAAGCATATGTGAGGAAGGCTGAACTTGATGGACGCAAGTCTCTTTTCAGCTATGTAACTATGTAACTATGTAACTATGTAATGTATATGGAACGTTAGGAAAACATTACTTAGCAATATGAGATCTGATTTAATGATAGCAGCTTTAATTCTGCCGGTATTAATTGCAAGGTTAAATCTATGACTGCATGCTGTTGGTATGCTAGGAAAATAAGAGATCAGAATGATAGAAACACAATGCTTAAATAAAGAATGTTTAAATTCTTTAAAAACAGATTTGTGTAAAGAAAAACAATGACAGTTTAAAGACATTAAAGGAACACTACAAAGTTAGAGACAAATAGATGTATTTCTGATGTTGGAATTTTACTGTTTCATTTTATATTTAGCCCCCCCCCCCCCAAAAAAAAAAAAATACAGTACATTATTTATCTTTAATCAAGAGGTGAGGCTGTCATTTCGAAACAGCGCTGCTACACTACCAGGTGAGTATCACTACTGATCATCTCTCGGAAAGTGCAATACTTCTGATAGAAAAGCAATGAGGCACAGGGTAAATGTGCAGCAATCACCAAGCTCCACCAGCAATGCACTAGCATTGCAACCAATGATTCTATATGAAAAGCCCCCACTTCCTCTTTGAGCAAGCTCTCAAAGCAAGTAATTAAGGAAACCCTTGGTCTGGCTGACCAGGTAGTTACTAAAGATATTGATAAAAGTGCAGATTTATTTTGATATTGGCACTTTTATAAAACAAGATAAAGGGGGCACTTCTTGAAGTACATTAGGTGTTTGGTGTATTTCTTTAAAAGGAAACTGTAGGCACCCAGACCACTTCAGAATGTCCCATGTCCCTTAACCCTACAGTGGTAACTATTGCAGTTTCTGAGAAACTGCAATAAGTAAATTGCTGGCTTAACTCCTCCTCTAGTGATTGTCTACCAGACAGCCACTAGAGGGACTTCAGGGTGCTTAGACGACTTTTGGTCGTCTAAATGACGCTATGCATGAGGACTTCCAGATATAATAAAACAGATGTAATAAAACAGCCAAAGTGAGAAACTATTCTCTGATTTGCTATTCTGTTGCCATCATTAAAAGGCATTTTTTCTTGCGACAAATATTTACCACACGCAATTTATTATTCACATAGAAAACTATGGCACAAGGATTGAAACCTGCTGCCTTATTTCTTGTGATTAGAATTGACACACAAAACAAAAAGATAAGATTTATAGCAGAACATTTTACATCTCGATGGATTTGGTGCGAAAGATGATCAAAATATGTTTGCATTGGAACATTCTTCACAAACCCATCTGGGGGAGGTGGGCGGGGGGGGGGCTGGGTTTTGAATTAAGTACATTGGGTGTCCAGAGGACCCACTAGTTATGACACAGGTGAGGGGTTAATAGTTCAGTGAATTAGTATTCACCGCTGCCACCCACTCTTTCCCCTTTGAAGTGGGATGGAGTATTTTAATTAAACTAATTTGATTAATTACTTTGGGTTTCACAATGGTCTTCCCCATTTCTCTCAAACACTATGCCATAGCTGAAGAGTAAAATTAGACACCATTACACTGTGAGATAGATGTTTTTACTTGGGATTTGACTAATATAAGGTGAAGTTCTGGGGACCTACCATTTAATCACACAAGAGATAAAAAGGTAAGGGGGGGGGGAACCCTCCCCCTATGCCTAGAAATAATAAAAGCATAGTTTTTTTCTCTAAATACCAACATGAGTCTAGGCATATTTTGGTATTATAGGATCATGAAAGACAGTGTTTACATTACTAAGAACACTTCTAGTGGTAGTCACTCAGATGGCCACTAGAGGTACTTCCTGAGTGAGTGCAGTGTGCATGGAAATGCTATGCATGGAAACGCTGAACGCTCCCCATTGAGATGCATTGATTCAAATGGTGATTGGTGCACAGCGAAGTTTGCAATAGCCTCCCAATGCTTTTCTGTGGGAAAGCATTCGATTAGCGGAGATTATCAGAGTGGGCAGGAGCCAGCCACGACAAGACCTGTGCAGTGCTGGAAAAAAGGCAACTAAAACACCTTTTTAACATGGGCTAGGGACCTAAATAGCACTATTAGAACTATAGGGCCAGGAATAGATAGTGTTCCTTTAATATAGTGTCAGGAAGACAGTGTTCCTTTCATTTTGATCGTTCAGCTGTTTAGTAACTAGCTCACTAATCTGGTATTCTTAAATATGGCAAACCCACAAGAGTATACCAAACTGGGGGATTATTCACTAACCTGCTGAAAGTTCAAAATAAGGAACATGGCTGGAATTAATTGTGATCTTTCACCTATTAAAGGGAAACTATATTGCCAGAAAAAAACAAAGTTGTTTTCCTCTCACTATAGCTCCCTATAGTGCCCCTCTGCAGCTCTCTTCCCCTACCCCTTGTCCCTGTCGCCCTACCCCTTCTGTCACTTACCTGATTCCAGTGGCAATGTCCCCCAGCGCTGGTTCAAGCTCCGCCACCTATTCTTATGCGCATGTGTGGTGATGGCCGCACTCACATTAATACTTCTCCCATAGGAAAGCATGAATAATGCTTTCTTATAGGGTTTTACATGACGCTGGATGTCTTCATGCATAACGTGAGGACGTCCAGCATCAGACGAACAAAAGTTTATTAAAAACTGCAGTATTTACCTTTGCAGGATTAAGGGACCTGCGACACTGCACCCAGACCACTTCAATGAGCTGAAGAGGTCTGGGTGTCTAAAGTGTCCCTTTAAGAAAAAAAAAAATAAATAAATAAAGAACAGGGTTGCGCTTAATTTTGATATTTATGTTGTTTAGGAGATACCTCCCTTGTTTAGTATCCTTATATATGGCAATTCCATATAAGCAAACCAAATTATGGAGTTATCCACTAACCAGCTGAAAGATCAAAATTATTATTTTTTTATTATTATTATTTTTTTCTCTAAAGGTGTTTAGTAGATAGCTCCCTAGTTTGGTATTCTGCAGTCTTGCATAAGGATACAAAATTAGGGAGCAACCTACTATTATCATCTTCATTTAAATATGTATTTATTTAGTTATTGTGATGCTCCTTCCATTTACAGACATGGCATCCCCCCTTCGTGTGGAAAAATGTTGATGATACCTGGCGTAAAATTATGATTCCACTTCTAGAACACATACTCCAGACTGTATTGCCCAAGATACTGTGTTTAATTGAATCTGTTAAGGTTACATATATTTTTACCACATGTTCCCTGTACAAAATGTAATCATATTTGAAAACAGAGCCAAAATGTATCTATAAGACAGATGTATTCACATTTAGGCCATAGCAGTGAGGCACATTTATAAGATAGCCCTGATGAATATATTAATGAAAAACTGTTCAAGCAAGTATTGAAAAATTCAAATTAAATGGACTATTATCAGTTGAGATGATTGATATTTATACACAGGGAAAAAGATGCAACTCATAACATCGACAGATTACACCAAATAAATAAGGCCATTAAATATTGCATGTTTCCACTGATAATTTCACTGGATATGGATCCATGTCATAGAGATACTTTTAAATAGCCTTAATTATTGGTGCACGCCATGTGCATGGGCTAAAAATGTGGTTCGGTTCGGCACTTCGGAAATTCGGGACTTTGGCAATTCAGAAATTCGGACATTCAGAAGCATCCGAATGTCCGAATTGCCGAAATTCGTCCGAATTTACATTCAGAAGGAAACGAATTGAACATGTCTAATACATGACACATAATTTAGAATACACTTGTATAAAGTCAATAATGACTACTTTAACTGGGTTATATTACCTATTAGCTCTGGCAATCAGTCAGCTGAAGGATACATTTCTCATTATTAAGACTACACCTAACATTGCAGCCTTCCCTATTCTCTACCGACATTCATATATATTTACTTTGTACTAATGTGTCAATGACAGATGTACAATGTAAAATAAATACAAACTAAAGAAATACTTAAAATAAGATGCCTGTTGCCATTTGACAAAAAATAAACATGCTTCTCTCAATAAATTAGTTAGGAACAAGAGATCTTCATTTTGTAGCAAAATAATGGAAACAAAATTGAAAAATATCACCACTCTATCTCAAAGTTACAGAAAAAAAAAAGAAAAAAAAAATGAACACAAGAAAGCTTTTGTACCATACTTTAGTCAAAGTAATGTCAAAGCAAATCTAAATGAGTCTGACAAAGCTTTATATAATGGAAGCTATTTTAATGAGCATGCATACTGTTCGTTGCCTGAATAATCTCTATAACGAGAGCCAAGGAGTAAGCTTCATTTACTGCAATTAAAAAAATAAAAAATAACATTTTTATAGAGAGCACAGAGCATGAAGAAGGGGAAAGGTACAATATGCTAACTAGGTATTCTTTTATAAAATACATTGAAACCATAGCTCATATAATTTGATGTATTAGCGCACATTGCTATTTTTATATATCACTAGATATCTCTGCAGGGAACACTGTGTTTATTGTGAAATATTTCCAGTACAGTAAGGAGTCAAGCACACATTCCCAGGGGTTAATGTTAAGGTTAGTGTTAGGTCATCTTTAGGCAGGTGCCCAGGGTTAAAGCCATCCTCATTGTAACAGAGACAGTGCAAAGCATGTTACTGATGCAGCACAATAATGATGGTGCCAGACACTAAATGTTCTGCTCTGTTTGCTTTTTATTTTATACTCTTACTCACTGAGTGCCGTGACCGCTAGTAAGTGATTGGGTCGCACCTGTCAGAGGTGCTGACCAGACACTCAACCCCCCGTGGACCATAAGGACCAAATCTCCCCAATCAGGAAGCTCGGCAGAGTGGCACAGGGTTATAAGAGAACACAGTGGGACACATCTAGAGAGATGGGGCAATGGGTGGGTGATTAATTTAAATATTTAAACTGCCACTCTACTAACCTCCTCAATGGTGATGCTGCAGGTTCCCACAATAGTATGTGACCTGTCCATGTGCAGCAGTGGTGTCAAGGCCACTGTAGTACCTATACTAAAAAAAAATCCCTCGACCCATTACCCCCTCTAACTATCGTCCCATATCCCTGCTCCCTTTTTCCTCAAAGCTTCTGGAAAGATGTGTCTTTACCCATGTGTCTCAATTCCTCAATTCCAACTCTCTCCTTGACCCTCTTCAATCTGGCTTCTGCCCTCTACACTCTACTGAGACTGCGCTTATCAAAGTTACTAATGACCTAATCACAGCTAAATCCAAAGTCCACTACTCCATACTAATTCTTCTTGACGTCTCTGCGGCCCTTTGCCACCGTTGATCATGCTCTCCTTCTTCAAACTCTTCAATCACTTGGTCTCTGTGACTCTGTCCTCTCATGGTTTCCCTCTTATCTCTCCCAACGCTCATCCTTTTCTAATGATATCTCCTCCCCTCGTCCTGTCTCGGTTGGAGTCCCCAAGGCTCTATCCTTGGTCCCCTTCTATTTTCTCTTTATACTGCCTCTCTTGGCAAACGTATTACCTCTTTTGGATTCCACTACCACCTGTACGCTGATGACACCCAGTTATGTCTCTCCTCCCCGGACCTATCCCCTGCCGTCCTGCAACGTGTCACTGCTTGCCTTTCTTCCATCTCTGATTGGATGTCCTCCCGCTTTCTGAAACTCAATCTCTCTAAAACTGAGCTCCTTGTCTTTCCTCCTCCTAATACTGATCCTCCTCTTTTGCTCTCCCTTCAAGTTTGTGGTACCCACATCAGTCCATCCTTGCAAGCGTACTGTCTTGGCATCATACTTGATTCTGGCCTCACTTTTGAGCCTCACATCCAGCATGTTGCCAAATCCTGTAGATTCCATCTTAAAAACATAGCCCGCATCCGCCCCTTTCTTGCACAAGATGCTACCAAGGAGCTTGTCCATGCTCTAGTAATTTCCCGCATGGATTATTGTAACCCTCTCCTGATTGGTCTTCCCAAAAGCCGTACTGTACTGCTACAGTCCATAATGAACGCTGCTGCCAGACTGATTTTCCTCTCTAGTCGGTTCTCTCACACCTCATCCCTCTGCCAGTCCTTACATTGGCTTCCTGTATGCTATAGGAGTCAATTCAAGGTATTAATTCACACCTATAAAGCACTGAACAACTCTAGCAACTCGTATATCTCCTCACAGATCCTTAGGTATGTCCCTTCTCGGTCTCTCCGCTCTGCCCGTGACAACCTCCTGTCCGTTGTCCGCACCCGTACGGCCAACTCACGCTTGTAGGACTTCTCGCGGGCAGCTCCCTTCCTATGGAATAGCCTGCCTACCGCCATCAGACTCTCCCCTAGTCTTGCATCTTTTAAGAAGTGCCTTAAAACCCATCTCTTTAGGAAAGCTTATGGCCTCCAAGACTAACCTATACCTCACATACCTGTCTCTTGCTCTCTCCTAAAGGGCAGCCCACCTTATTTGACTGCAAATTCCTGTCCTAATGTGTTTTACATCCCACCTCCTATAGAATGTAAGCTCGATTGAGCAGGGTCCTCTTCAACCTATTGTTCCCTTAAGTTTTTTTGTAATTGTCCTATTCATAGTTAAATCCCCCTCTCATAATATTGTAAAACGCTACAGAATCTGTTGGCACTATATAAATGGCAATAATAATAATAATAATAAAGGCAGGGGAAGCTGGGCAGATGCTCAATTTGCCCAGGATCGCCAGAGAGTTGGATACAGAGAGGAGGAAGTCTTTTCCTATGGACGTCACGTTGGGCCTGTCAGTTGGACCATATTGGGACCAAACGAGGAAAGTGGAACGTGGCAGCAGGCCATGGGTAGGAGATATTTTTTAAATTCCACGCCAAGGGCTCTAGATACAGATTTGTGTGTCCCTTGACATGGCACCCTAAGGCCTGCCATCTGTACCACTTTATGATAGCGCCAGCCCTGTCTGCATGAAGAGTAATTAAAGGATATCCTCTCACTTTGATGTAACCTGATCTAACCAGAAGCCTTGCTAACCATTAGTAACTAATCAAAAACATAATTCTAAAACCAAGTGTTTAAGTGGCCACACCATATCCTGTGCAGCGACCATAACAAAAGAGTTAAAGAGACACTATAAGCTCAAAAACAACTTTAGCTTAATGAAGCAGGTTTGGTGTATAGATCATGTGCCTGCAGTCTCACTGCTCAGTTCTCTGCCATTTAGGAGTTTAATCACTTTGTTTATGCAGCCTTAGTCACACCTGCCTGCCTGTGACTTACACAGCCTTCCTAAACACTTCCTGTAAAGAGTCATCCGAAGTTTACACTTTCTTTATTTTAAATTCTGTTTAATTTAGAATTCCTTATCCCTGCTTTGTTAATAGCTCTCTAGATCTCGCAGGAGTCTCCTGTGTGGGATTCAAGTTCAATTTGTGTTGCAGGAGATAAAAACTTCTAAAGCAAGTTAACATTGGATTAAAAATGAAACATTTTTTTTTTTCATGCAGGCTGTGAGAGTCCTAGCATGGGGAGATGTGGCTGTAGCAACATAAGCAGAAACAAAAGTGATTTTAATCCTTAATGGTAGATAAATGAGCAGTGACACTGCAGGGGTATGATCTATACACTAAAACTGCTTCATTCAACTAAAGTTGTTTTGATGCCTAAAGTATCCCTTTGTGCAATTCACAAAATGAAGCTAATCGCTTTTCCTCAGAGTATCTGGCAAGATGGCGGACGTCGAGCAGAAGAAGAAAAGGCACCTTCAGGAAATTCACCTACAGGGGGGTAGACTTTGACCAGCTACTGGACATGTCCTATGAGCAGATCATGCAGCTCTACTGTGCTCGCCAGCGCAGACGTCTAAACAGAGGCCTCCGCCGCAAGCAGAACTCTCTTCTAAAACGTCTGCGAAAGGCAAAGAAAGAAGCTCCTCCTATGGAGAAACCAGAGGTCATCAAAACCCACTTGAGGGACATGATTCTTCTACCAGAGATGGTGGGCAGCATGGTTGGGGTGTACAATGGCAAAGCCTTTAACCAGGTGGAAATTAAGCCTGAGATGATTGGCCATTACCTGGGAGAGTTTTCCATCACTTACAAGCCTGTGAAACACGGCAGACCGGGTATTGGTGCCACCCACTCCTCTCGGTTCATTCCACTGAAGTAAACTGCAAATGGTGTAAATAAAGTTTTCAAACCATTTTTGTCCTATGATTTATGTGCATTGTTCTGAGTGGGTTCTTTGCATTTCACTATAAAACAGAGATGTATGTATACTTGGATTAGTTATAAAAATATTTGCCGACCTTATTAGATTATTTTTGTATGGTATTTTATGTTAAAGGACCACTATAGTGCCAGGAAAACAAACTCTTTTTCATGGCACTATAGTGCCCTGAGGGTGCCCCCACCATAAGGGTCCCACTCCTGCTCTAAAGGGGTTGATCCCTTACCTCTTTTCCAGCGCAGGGCTCCCTCGGCGCTGGGACTCTCCTGCCTCTTCTGATGTCCCTGGCTGAATGCGCACGTGCGGCAAGAGCCACGCACGCGTTCAACCAGTCCATAGGAAAGCATTCTTAATGCTTTCCTATGGACGTCGGCATCGTCTCACTGTGATTTTTCATAGTGAGAAGCGCGGAAGTGCCTCTAGCGGCTGTCAATGAGGCAGCCACTAGAGGCTGGATTAACCCATAGGTCAACATAGCAGTTTCTCTGAAACTATGTTTACAGCAGGCAGGGTTAAACCTAGCTGGACCTGGCACCCAGACCACTTCATTAAGCTGAAGTGGTCTGGGTGCCTATAGTGGTCCTTTAAAGAATATTATCCACCACAAAAAGCCAAAGATACTGTAAATCTTTCTATCTTCAGAACTTGTTTCTATCGATCTTCAGAACCAAGGACTATTTTGTACACCATAACCACTTAATTACAGTGTAGTTATGGCACGAGGGAATCCCAGGTGCCATCTTACAGGAGTGGGTTAAATTGCCAACGAATAGTTGAATCACTGCACCTGCATTTCTGCTCCATGTCTAAGCCTGTTATGTTACCTGGAGTATCTATCTCCAGGACATTAGTCATCAGAGCCACTACAAGTTAATGTGGTGGTTCTGGTGTCTACCCTTTTTCTGCAGGCCTTTCAATGTCAAAATTGCCTTTTTTAGAAAAAAGGCATTGTTTACATTGCCGCCTTGTAACACCTCTAGGAGCAGTCAAACAGACGGCCACTAGAGGTGCTTCCTATGTTCTGCGTAGAGCTTTGGATTGTGCGCACCGTGAGTTTGCTATGCATACGCAATAGCGTCACAATGACTTCCTAAGTTTAGGCATTGACTTGGCTGAGATCATCAAAATTGATCTTTGCTATGGACTTGGGTCCAGCCACAGCGAGGCTGAAAAGAGTTGGATCACCAGGTGTATAGATTGTGCATCTGGTTTGATAAGCTGGAGTGTGTGAATGTGTGCATAATCTACTGTTAAACTAAACAGCACCTTGACATATATGCATGTTTGAAGGGTTACACTAACACTTTTTTTTTTTTTACATTTAAAAATAAAACTCCATCTATTCAAGCTTTACCGCTCTGAACAGACTAAATCTAGCACGCCTAGATAAACGTGATTATACTAATGTTACTTATCCTGGTTAAACGCTAAATTAACGCAACACTCGTTGAGATAGCACCTGCTAGCAATGCTATACCAAGTTTTTACATACTACAATAGTGAACAAGTCACACGAGAGTTCACCAACATATGCTCTCCTTAGTTTAACGTACAACTGTTTTACGCATATATGTCACACAAGTTTAGTTTTGCTATTAGTCTAATCTGGAAAGTCAAGCTATTGCAAAATGTATAAAATTGTGCTCATATTAAGCTACAGTATTAATAATTATAGTTTAGCATGTTACGAGACCTCTTCCTTGACAGCGTTATTGTCAGCCTACTCAATATGTCTAAAATGTGTTAACTGTCATCCTACTATCTGACATAACTTGACTCTGCTTGTTTATTACTCTTAAACAATGTGTGTTTATTTGATGCCTACTCGTTTGATATTTTCATGTAAAAAAAAAAAAGTGCCAGCTAATCTGTCACAATCTGTAATGTTATGGTCAAGCGTGTTGATGCTATTGTGACTCTTCACGCTTACTGTCAATCTATGCACAAGAAAAATAAAGAATAAAAAAAAAAAATGAAGCTAATCTGTAGTCTGTGACAGGGACATAGGAGACTTATGGGGTCAAATGCAGTTTGAATATAAATATAGATTTGACCAAGAAGAACGTTAGTATGTGGGTGTCATTTGCAGGGTTATTAACTAACGTTAGAATTCAAAGTGAATTTCAAATTTAAGGCCAAAATAGCTGAATTGGAAAAATTATCTAATTCTCTGGTCCAGCTACTTTGGCCTAAAATTTTAAATTCTACTAGAATTCCTTTTTTTTTTTTTTTTATTCTCACTTTAGTGAAAAACCCTGTTAGACTCATGAAGGGTTATTTTTCAGCATTCAGGAAAGGAAATCCTCCGTATGAATGAAACCTAGTGGTGCTAATGGAGCCAGATGTGACCACATTTCATACATAATATACCAATATCGCTCAACGCGCACACACAGAGAAGATCTTTCAAGCGCTGAACAAACAATCTCTCAATGCTATTTTACAAAACACACCCCAAATAATGTTTTCTTTATGAATACCAGCCTTGAACCAGGCATTGGGAGCAGCTCCCCCCCCCCCACCCAGGTGCTTAATAACAGGTGCTATGAAAAGTGCTTACATTGTAGGAGAATTGCTTGGAATGGAAAAGCAGCGATCCAAGAAACTGATGCAGTTTGCAGTATATATTTCTCCAGAGTTCAAATTTTAAAAATGCAGTTTCTGGCTCACTGATATTGAGATATTTTGTAATAAATGGTGGGGTTATAAAAAGCATGGCCATGTAAAGGGACTATATCTTCATCATTTAAATATAAGACAGCGTTATAAAAAACAGTCATGAAAGATTATTTGCAAAAGTGATTTATGTGCATATGTGGAGTCATATTGGTGTATTGATTATATAAGGATGGTTGTTCCCAATAAAGACACACTGAAGTTTGGTAAAGAGTAAACAAGTAACTACTTACAGCTAAAACCTCCAAGGCTTAAAGTCAGATTTATCGTAGCTTTAAATCTTTGTATCTAGTCAAAGCACATTTCTTTATACTATGGAGGTAGATCTATGGTAACACAGTTAGGAAATAGAACGTTCAAATTATTATAGAAGATATTACCCTTATGATATCACAGATGTCATATTCCAATTGGTGATCCCCTTACTACAGTTCCAAGTTTTGCCAATCGCCCGCCTCCACGTCTGACATCAGATGCCCGACTATTTAGTCCGACTCGCGGCACTATTAAATCGCTCACTCAAATTGTTTTAGAGATTCAGTACTGCCATTTGAGCTTATACTTACTTGAAATTCCTGTGTACCGAACCTCTGCTTATGACCTCGTTTCAAGACAATTCTAATGCCAAAAGATTATAATTTTATTACGTGACAGTGGTCGTCATATTTTGCATTTACTTCCTTTACTACTCAATATCCGCAAAGAACATAAAAAACAAAGAACCAATAGGAGATTAGCAAAATAGATAACATGCTCCTCCCACTGAGGCACTTTCTCTTTCATTGCTGCTCCATCACAAGTCAGGTCAGAGTATTGTGTGTCTCACATTTTCCCTGGCTTGTCTTGTTTCATTGTACATGATTTTAGATTGTATGCTATCTGTATGTTTCTACAATAATATCCTACTGTTTTCTGTGTGGGATTGATTGGGGGGATTCATAGTATTTCTCTGTCCTCCTCTGGGGCTATGTCTGCCCCACTTGTTCCATCCCTTCCCAGGTTTTTGGTTCCCTTACAGTTATCTGGCAGCCGACTGTCAGTGTAACTGTCTCCCTACTTGTGGCTATGTTTGCCACTTCTGGGGGTGTTCTCGTGGTGCTGTACAGTTAATTTAAGGCACTAGTAAGGCTCTCCCACCCGTCGGCATTTGTGCAACAGCGTTTGCCTTTTTTCTAGTCATTCGCCAACTTAATTGCATTCTACGAAGAAGTAAGTAGAAGTATAGATCAGGGTGTTGCATCAGATGTGATTTACTTGGATTTTGCAAAGGCGTTTAATAAAGTTCCACACAATAGATTAGTGTTCAAACTCAAAGACATTGATCTAGATTAAATAATTGTTCTTGGGTAGAACATTGGCTTAAAAATAGAATACAGAGAGTTGTCATTAATGGTACATTTTCAAGCTGGAGAGAGGTGGTAAGTGGGTCCCTCATGGTTCTGTTCTGGGACGGCATAATTATAAATGATCTTGAAATAAGCATTGAAAGTCAGGTTTCAGTGTATGCAGATGACACAAAGCTCTATAAAGTAATATAATGTGAGCAAGATATTAATTTGCTGCAGAGGACGTTTGAAATGGCAGATTATTATTACAGGGAGTGCAGAATTATTAGGCAAATGAGTATTTTGACCACATCATCCTCTTTATGCATGTTGTCTTACTCCAAGCTGTATAGGCTCGAAAGCCTACTACCAATTAAGCATATTAGGTGATGTGCATCTCTGTAATGAGAAGGGGTGTGGTCTAATGACATCAACACCCTATATCAGGTGTGCATAATTATTAGGCAACTTCCTTTCCTTTGGCAAAATGGGTCAAAAGAAGGACTTGACAGGCTCAGAAAAGTCAAAAATAGTGAGATATCTTGCAGAGGGATGCAGCACTCTTAAAATTGCAAAGCTTCTGAAGCGTGATCATCGAACAATCAAGCGTTTCATTCAAAATAGTCAACAGGGTCGCAAGAAGCGTGTGGAAACACCAAGGCGCAAAATAACTGCCCATGAACTGAGAAAAGTCAAACGTGCAGCTGCCAAGATGCCACTTGCCACCAGTTTGGCCATATTTCAGAGCTGCAACATCACTGGAGTGCCCAAAAGCACAAGGTGTGCAATACTCAGAGACATGGCCAAGGTAAGAAAGGCTGAAAGACGACCACCACTGAACAAGACACACAAGCTGAAACGTCAAGACTGGGCCAAGAAATATCTCAAGACTGATTTTTCTAAGGTTTTATGGACTGATGAAATGAGAGTGAGTCTTGATGGGCCAGATGGATGGGCCCGTGGCTGGATTGGTAAAGGGCAGAGAGCTCCAGTCCGACTCAGACGCCAGCAAGGTGGGGGTGGAGTACTGGTTTGGGCTGGTATCATCAAAGATGAGCTTGTGGGGCCTTTTCGGGTTGAGGATGGAGTCAAGCTCAACTCCCAGTCCTACTGCCAGTTTCTGGAAGACACCTTCTTCAAGCAGTGGTACAGGAAGAAGTCTGCATCCTTCAAGAAAAACATGATTTTCATGCAGGACAATGCTCCATCACACGCGTCCAAGTACTCCACAGCGTGGCTGGCAAGAAAGAGTATAAAAGAAAATCTAATGACATGGCCTCCTTGTTCACCTGATCTGAACCCCATTGAGAACCTGTGGTTCATCATCAAATGTGAGATTTACAAAGAGGGAAAACAGTACACCTCTCTGAACAGTGTCTGGGAGGCTGTGGTTGCTTCTGCACGCAATGTTGATGGTGAACAGATCAAAACACTGACAGAATCCATGGATGACAGGCTTTTGAGTGTCCTTGCAAAGAAAGGTGGCTATATTGGTCACTGATTTGTTTTTGTTGTTTTTGAATGTCAGAAATGTATATTTGTGAATGTTGAGATGTTATATTGGTTTCACTGGTAAAAATAAATAATTGAAATGGGTATATATTTGTTTATTGTTAAGTTGCCTAATACTTATGCACAGTAATAGTCACCTGCACACACAGATTTCCCCCTAAAATAGCTAAAACTAAAAACAAACTAAAAACTACTTCCAAAAATATTCAGCTTTGATATTAATGAGTTTTTTGGGTTCATTGAGAACATGGTTGTTGTTCAATAATAAAATTAATCCTCAAAAATACAACTTGCCTAATAATTCTGCACTCCCTGTATTATTACTGCCATTTATATAGCGCCAACAGATTCTGTAGCGCTTTACAATATTATGAGAGGGGAGATTTAACAATAAATAGGACAATTACAAGAAAATTTACAGGAACAATAGGCTGAAAAGGACTCTGCTCAAACAAGCTTACAGTCTATAGGATTAAATGTAATGCAGAAAAATGCAAAGTTTTGCACTTCAGGATAAAGAATGCATGAGCAACGTATACCCTAAATGGTGATTAATTAGGGATAGCAACACACGAGAAGGACTTGGGAATTGTTATAGATAACAAACTGGACAACAATGTGCAATGTCAATCAGCAGTGGCAAAGGCCAGTAAGGTATTGTCATGCATAAAAAAGGGCATTAAATCTCAGTATGAAAATATAATTTTGCCTCTTTATAAATCGCTGGTAAGACCACATATTGAATATTCTGTGATATTTTGGGCACCTGTTCTAAAGAAGGATATTATGGCACTAGAAAAGTGCAGAGGAAGGCTACAAAATTAATAAAGGAATTTAACATTTTAGCTATGAAGAAAGGTTAACAAATTTAAACTTTTTTAGTTTAGAAAAACTTTGCCTCAGAGGGGATATGATAACATTATACAAATATATTCGGGGCCAATACAAATCATTGTGTGGAAATCTATTCATAAACAGGACTTTACATAGGACACAAGGTCATGCGTTTAACTGGAAGAAAGAAGATTTAGTCTACGACAAAGGAAGGTTTTTTTTTTTACCGTATGAACAATAAAGATGTGGAATTTTCTGTCTGTACAGTCTGTACAGGTGTTTAAACAGCAACTAGATGCATAGTTGCAAAAAACATAAAATTCAATGATATAATTTTTCAACTGTAGGGTAATACCTTCTTGATCCAAGGATAAAAAAAATCTGCCATTCTGGGGTCAAGAAGGAATGTTTAATCTGCGTGTTTTTTGCCTTCTTTTGGGTCAACAGCAAAAAACAGATGTGAGACATAAGCTTTAAAGGGACACTATAGTCACCTGAACAACTTTAGCTTAATGAAGCAGTTTTGGTGTATAGAACATGCCTCTGCAGCCTCACTGCTCAATCCTCTGCCATTTAGGAGTTAAATCCGTTTGTTTATGAACCCTAGTCACACCTCTCTGCATGTGACTTGCACAACCTTCCATAAACACTTCCTGTAAAGAGAGCCCTATTTAGGCTTTCTTTATTGCAAGTTCTGTTTAATTAAGATTTTCTTATCCCCTGCTATGTTAATAGCTTGCTAGACCCTGCAAGAGCCTCCTGTATGTGATTAAAGTTCAATTTAGAGATTGAGATACAATTATTTAAGGTAAATTACATCTGTTTGAAAGTGAAACCAGTGCAGGCTCTGTCAATCATAGCCAGGGGAGGTGTGGCTAGGGCTGCATAAACAGAAACAAAGTGATTTAACTCCTAAATGACAGTGAATTGAGCAGTGAAATTGCAGGGGAATGATCTATACACTAAAACTGCTTTATTTAGATAGAGTAATTTAGGTGACTATAGTGTTCCTTTAAGATCGATCTTCAGCTTCTTGAATTATCATCTTTAGTGACTTAATATAGAGTTAAATTTGCAGTTGAGTTGCAGTCTTTCTCTGAATATTGAAAAGCATAGCAACAGAGTTATATCACTATGATTTCACAGCTAAAAATCACTGATGGAGCAGTGGATAAAAGATAATGTTATAATTATAAAAGAAGCCTTCACAAGTCAGCATACACTTTATATTAGTCTAAAAGAAATCTTCATCTCCCTATCCTCTAACTGAGCTTTAGTCACTCCTGTGCTTGTCAATAATCTCTCTTCGTCTCTGTCTAATTTACTCCTCCTCTTAATTTATCTCCTCTCCTTGCACATCCACCCACATAAATATTCCAAATTGGCTCAAATTCTATTTTTCCTGTCAATATCTTTCAGAAAGATTTATTCTGGAAACCGATTATGGTAAATATTTTTTTATGGTTTTGCTAAATTAATAACCAAACTGCAAAATGTAAGTAAAAATAGACATATTTAAAAAAAAATGATGAAACCACACATTTTTGCTCTCTGCCATTTTGGTTTAAAATTAACTGCAGTTTTCTACTGTGACGGACCGCCTGGCACTCCGACCGAGTACCTCCGCCAATCAATGCTCCTAGTGCTTGCCGAGGACTCCAAGCACTCCAACCGACACCATCAGCACTGCAGACTTATCCCATCCCCCAAGCATGAGCCAAGGCTTCAAGAAAGGGTTTAAGCAGGTCTGTTTAATGAGCACACAAAAGCAACAGCACTAATGCAGCAAAACAACTCCTCCTCAAAGGAAAACAAAATGACAGTTAAGTTCAGTCAGTGTTTGAATATATGACAGTTATAAGGTCAGACAGAGTTTGAATATAACAGTTATAAGGTCAGACAGTGTTTAAAAATATGACAGTTATTGGAAGTTGCAGAACTGTGCCAGTACCATTTAAAGCACCAATAAGTCCAAATGGTATTTCTAACTGGCAAAATCTCCCAGGGACCATAGTCATACGGCAAGAGGCTGGTAATTAGTCCTCTCCAGGCACAAGTGGCAAAGGGCACTTCGTCAAACATCTTCCCATTGAGGAGGAGACTAACAAGGTACCTGACCTTCTGTCGGTCAGTACCTGAGTTAATTGAGTAGCCCACCCACAACAAACAGTTAACAGAGTAGCCCACCCACAATACACCATTACTGCACCTGGTGATTCCTGGTGTCCGGCTCTGACCTGTATGTCCCAGGTTGCTGAGGGGAACTAGTGGGCAGAGGCCAGCGCTTCTGCTGGGTGGGCTGGTGGGTATTCAGGCTCTGACCAAGAGGGCAAGGGAAGGAAGAGGCCGACCGCGCTCTGCCTGGATGCCAGCTCTTCTGCTGGAAGGGGGTCAGTGGCTGTGGAGGGGAGGGGTCACCTACCTTCTCCTCCTGGTACTTCTGCTGCCGCTGGGGAGCAAGACCGGTTGTCTCCTCTCCCTGAAGCTCACACTTCCGCTGGGGAGAGAGACCGGTTGTCTCCTCTCCCTGGGGCTCCAACTGCAGGTGGAGAGTCCTCGATCCCATCTCCACCTGCCGTTTGGGGTTTCTCCCAGGATCAGTCTATGAGATCCCCCAGGACTTGGGAATAAGGACCACCTGCCTCCTCTCTCTGTAGCTCTGGCTGCAACTGGGGATCTGGGCCAGCTGCCCAGCATCCCTGTAGGGCCAGTAGAGAAACCTCGGTCCCATCGCCACCTGCCTGTTGGGGGTCCTCCCAGGACCAGTCTATGAGGTCCGCTATCTCGGGTACCTCTGGTTGCTGCTGGGGAAGGAGACTGGTTGTCTCTTCCCTCTGCACGGTGCACTGCCACTGGGGAGGGAGACCGGTTGTCCCGAGCCCCAGTCTCCACAATCTGAACTCACATTCCCGTGCTGCTTGGTTCTCCTCATCCAACTCTTGTATGATACGGACGATCACCTCTTCCAAAGGGTCTGGGCCATACTCGACTAGCCGCCTCTTTACCTCCGTGATGTAAGCGTCGCCCTCATAGCAATAGGTCATGTTTGCTTGGCCCCACTCTGGGCTACTAGCGCTCTGATCCGCACCTTGGATTCCGCTGTATACAGGGGCGCTGCACGAGTACTAGCGTTGCCCTCAATTATAGCTCCGTAACGCTACCGGTGTCTCTGAGCTGCTTCTCCTCACACTAGGATGCCATCCCACCGCTTGCCACCAAATGTGACGGACCACCTGGCACTCCGACCGAGTACCTCTGCCAATCGATGCTCCTAGTGCTTGCCGAGGACTCCAACCGACACCATCAGCACTGCAGACTTATCCCATTACCCAAGCATGAGCCACAGCTTCAAGAAAGGGTCAAGCAGGTCTGTTTAATGAGCACACCAAAGCAACAGCACTCATGCAGCAAAACAACTCCTCATCAGAGGAAAACAAAATGACAGTTAAAAGGGTCAGACAGTGTTTGAATATATGACAGTTATGGGAAGTTGCAGAACTGTGCCAGTACCATTTAAAGGGCCAGAACAGTCTTTTAAAACACCAATAAGTCCAAATGGTGTTTCTAACTGGCAAAATCTCCCAGGGACCATAGTCATACGGCAAGAGGCTGGTAATTAGTCCTCTTCAGGCACAAGTGGCAAAGGGCACTCCGTCACAACTACTTTAGTAAGTACTATGCTCTTAATGTAAACTGCGATTTTATTCATCTTTTTCTCTCTCTCTCTCTCTTAAACTAAAATGTTACCCCTGTATTTCTCTCTCCCTCTTTTTCGATTACCCTTGTTCCAATCTGGGGATCTCTCTCTCTCTTTCTCTCTCTCAAATTATATATAAATAAGTGTAAAGGTTACCTAGTGATTAACATGTTTAATGTTAGAGTAGCACTGGGACATACATTATCTTGTGATGCCTATAATGATTGGTAGTTATGCTCTTATATGGCAGCCACTTCAGCTGCCACCATTAATTGCCTGAGCCTCCCTTGCTGAAATCCTCAAGACTAATTTATTTTGTCCAATCAAATTCTTCTCACTGAAAAGCATTGCTGTCATACAGTGCATGAGTGATACACGCAATGGTGTTCTAATCCAATACTTCTGTATGAGAAACATTGAATTCAATGGTTCTTGTAGAGCAGTGTTCCCCAACCCCCGGGCCGCGGACCGGTACCGGTCCGTGGATCAAACGGTACCGGGCCGCCCGGATCCAGGGGGGGGGGGGCAACGGGGCAATTGACCCTTCCCCCCCCCCGAGATTCTCCCCTGCCGGGTAATGCAGGGCTGGCATTGCCCAAGTGCCAGCCCTGCAATGTGCCTGCGGACCGGAGGGAAGATCAGAGATCTCCCTCCCCGGTCTGCAGGCACTGTGCTGACAGCCGGCAGGGGAGGGAGTGAGAGAGGACCCGGGAGCTCTTACCTGCAGCTCCTCCGGGTCCTCCTCTCGCGAAATTTAGAGCGTTGCCACGGTAACCACGGCAACGCTCCAAATCTCGCGAGAGTGAACTCTAGCCCTGTAACTGGGCTAGAGTTCATCTCACCACCACTGGGACCACCAGGGATTCCCCACCGGACCACCAGGGACTAAGAAACGTCCCCCCTCCTCCCAGTAAAGGTAAGAAGGGAGGGGGGACATGAATATATAAATTTTAATAAAATTAAAAAAAAGAAAAAGCCTCCCTACCCTCCTTACCCCCCATACACACACTGCCCCATGCACACACTACACACATTGCCCCACAAACACTGCCCCCATACACACACTACACACACTGCCCCACAAACACTGCCCCCATGCACACACTACACACATTGCCCCACAAACACTGCTCCATACACACACTACACACACTGCCCCACAAACACTGCCCCCATGCACACACTACACACATTGTCCCACAAACACTGACCCATACACACACTACACACACTGCCCCCATACACACACTGCCCCCATACACACACTGCCCCACAAACACTTCCCCCATACACACACTGCCCCACAAACACTGCCCCCATGCACACACTACACGCACTGCCCCACAAACACTGCCCCCATGCACACACTACACGCACTGCCCCACAAACACTGCCCCCATGCACACACTACACACATTGCCCCACAAACACTGCCCCACAAACACTGCCCCATACACACACAGCACACACCACCCCACAAACACTGCCCCCATACACACACCGCCCCACAAACACTGCCCCCATACACACACTACACACACTGCCCCCATTTTTATTAACTCTCACATGAACATGCTATATACATTCAGTCTGCGTATGTGTGGGACCCTGAACCAACAATTTTGAGTCTATGTCTTTATGTGACTGTGTTTGTGATTTTCTGACTATGTATGTGTCTGTGTGTTTTTTTTAATATATGTGACTGGTTTTTTTTTGTCTTATTAAATCTAAACAAGTGGGCCACGGAAAAATTATCAAACGTTTACCGGTCCGCGGCGATAAAAAGGTTGGGGAGCACTGTTGTAGAGCATCCGATATCAGCATATTTTGCATGCTGACACCGCATGTCAAATAGATAACATTGTTGAATCTATATTAGCCTGATGCTCCTAGTGGCTGTGGGAATAAGAGTCACTAGGGTCACTGGGATTGCAAAACACAAACCATGACATTTCTCAGATATAGCACTGTTTTAATCGGCAAGGCTGCATCTGTCCCCCAAAGAGAAGATGAAGTGATTTTGGTGATTAGACAGTCCCTTTAGATTAAAATGTCTTTATTGCCAGTGTTAATGAAAAGTTACTTTTTTTTACATATCATATGTACCTTAGAAGACACATGCAGATGCTTAATTATTATATATATCCATCTTGTTCCTGAAATATTCTAACCAGCCCCTCCTACCTATATTACCTATTCATAATTTTTAAGCAAAATTCCAAACTACCTGTATTCTCCTATGGAATGCAAGCAACACTGCTTGAACTCCAATCATAAAGTGTGATATAATTTCTAGTTTGGCAAAGAACTTACAAGTTAGAAAAATATCAAACAAACGCTACAATGAATAGCATCTGCAATGGAGCCCCCTTAATGCATTAATGTTACACACACTAAAAAAAAGGACATTTTTACACATATCAAGAAAAGACGTAATGAAGAACTGAGATCAACCCCCAGCTCAGAACTTTCAGATTTTTAAGATACAGTTTCTCTTTAGCATCTGTCTTTTTATAATGCAGCAAGCATGTTCATGCCTGTGTTTCTAAGAACACTTGTTAAATGCAGGTTCCCGCTTGACTTGAGTTATATAAATCATGTGCAAAAGAATTCTAAAAATTAAATATATATATTATATATACAGGACTTATAATCTTTATTCCTGTAGTACTCTCCAGGCCTTACAGATACTTGCCACTGCAAGCCTGGACGGTCCATGGCACACACCAGGGCTACATTTTAATTCGTTAAGACTAAATTTTCACTCATTAGTGGCTATTTGGCGAGTGGGAAATTTGAGCTCTCATATACATTTTCTTTAGAAAACAGTGATATTGTCGTATAGACTAGAAATTTGAACTAGACACTTGCATCCTCTATTGAGTTACATTTTTGCATTGTACAATTCATTACGCTGTGCAGTTGTATTTATGAAAATTAATAGGATATGTTGAGTTTCTACATTTTGTTTTTGTTTTAAATATAGACCTAACTGTACAGTGATGGCTTAACAAGCACAAACATTTGTGTGTTGTCTACTATGTGACCGGAGAGGTGTACCAAATTTACAAAGTGGCCCTTGATTGCTAGAAATTTGAGCACCCCTGTGTTAACCTTTGTTCATGTAACGTTCCAATGTGTATTAAAGATTCAATAAGTTAGATAATTATCCTGTTCAGTCCTGGCATACTGCACATTGGAAAAAGATAAACAATAACAATGATTCTGTTTCGCCTCCTCCTCTTGCTATGTTCCCCTTGTGCACCTCCTAGTTTGTAGACAAAATCGAATAATTTTTTAATTTGGCATATACTTATTCAAAATAATTTTTGGTTACTTATGTGTACTTTCCAATGAGAAAATGTGTTCAATTTCAGAAATCATTTGTGTCAGCTGTCTAATCGTAAGGTACTGATCTAGTACTCATAATATCCAGCACCTCTAGAAAATGTATTGCCCATTTGTGGCACTGTAAAAATATTTTTCTTCCTTCTAAAATAAAGTCCCAGTACAAAATCACATACTGCTTCATCTCTACCCCCAAAATAACTTCTTTGTTCCTTTAACACAGCACGCCTTATTGCCAGAAAGCATTAATATCCATGATGTATTATCATCGCTAAAATATATAAACTTAAAAGTTCTTTCGCTATGTTTATTACACTACTTTTTTAAACAGTACATTATTTGTATTTCTTACACACACACTGCTTTTTTTCTAATTTATTCGGCTTTGATCAGGGTGGCTAAGGAATTCTTGGCCCAGCTGCAAAAATTGATTTAAGGCCACCAACTATCCATCACTTGTGACTGCAAGCATTTGATATGCAGAGCAGGCAACTGTGTTTTACCAGGTTGCTACATGTGGGTTTGAAATGGTTATGAACACGGTCACAGTTCTAGAAAGATTACAATCATGTTTACGCATATATATAGCACACTTGGCTTTATATGGATGTCTAATAGAAAGCACACCCAAATTACCAAGCATCCAGGTTGATATGCAGCATGTTAATTTGTATATTTCTATCCAATGCATGTACAGTTGTAGTCGAAATTAGTCAACCCCCTTGAAAATCAGGTTTATTGTCAAAATGTACAGACTTTTAGCTGTTTGCAATGAATAAATCAAATAAAAGCAATTGAAATAGCTCAACACAATGAATGCTAGTGGTTTCCCCATATTCAATGGAAAATGTCACTTATAATGACTTCTCCTCCTCTTTTTCTCTCTTTCTATTACCTTTTCTCAGTTGATCTGTAAACCAAAATGCATATTTATACAATGTATAGATTTTGCCGTACAGTGATTGGTCTATTTTTACACCTTTTTTGTTAGAATGAAATTCAGGCGAGCTGATCCCTCCATATAGCGGAAATTTGCCTGCACTAAAAAAAAAAAATATTTTCAGCCAACTTGGTCGAATGAAACACATTTTTACGCACAAATCTAGTGCACTGTAAATTATGTAGAGGTAGGTTTAGTGTGACAAACTGAGTCAACTCTTGAAAATAGAGGATGTCTTATGAAACAGAAAGAAAATTGCCATTTTGAATATGCAGGTGGTCTACACTTGTGACACCAGAGGTCTGTTTATATTTGCCAGACATGCTTGAGAAATTCATGATTCATATATCCTCTGGCAGTTAGGGCCTTATTCACTAGTTACATCTGGCCTGCTGATGTTTGGCAAGGCTTTATAAATAATGTATCTTATGCTGCTTGAACAGTGCAAGAGTACATTATTAATTATGCATTTGTCTCCAAACTTCTAAAGGAACTGGACCAAGAATATGTGCTAATAAAATAAGAATGGCTAGCTTTTTTAATGGATACCTAAGCTGACAAATGTGCAATATTTAACCAACATTTCATTTCCGTCCTATTAAAGTGGCATGGTCACCGTCTAGGGACTTTGCAGAATTCTCAAAGATTCCCTGACAATGACATAGCCAGGGAAAACAGGTAAAGATGAGTTCTACGTATCTGAACCTCTTCCTTGTGGGTGCGAGCATCTTTTTTCAGCAGGCTTTTTCAGGTAACTTCACTGCAGTACTCTTGCGCGTGTGCGAGAGTACAGCATTGAGGTCTATGGAGGATCTCGCAAGACCCTCCATAGGCAGAACCAATTTCCTGCAGGAGTCACTGATGATGGCTAGGGGGATTGACACTTCCTGACGGCAGCCAGTGCCTAGACATGTCATGCAGAGGAAATATACTTTGTCTAAATATATCTCTTGACTGGGTTGGAATTTCACTGAAATTCCAACACAGTCAAAATGAGTATTTTATTGAGATTCTACAGGGAGTGCAGAATTATTAGGCAAGTTGTATTTTTGAGGATTAATTTTATTATTAAACAACAACCATGTTCTCAATGAACCCAAAAAACTCATTAATATCAAAGCTGAATATTTTTGGAAGTAGTTTTTAGTTTGTTTTTAGTTTTAGCTATTTTAGGGGGATATCTGTGTGTGCAGGTGACTATTACTGTGCATAATTATTAGGCAACTTAACAAAAAACAAATATATACCCATTTCAATGATTTATTTTTACCAGTGAAACCAATATAACATCTCAACATTCACAAATATACATTTCTGACATTCAAAAACAAAACAAAAACAAATCAGTGACCAATATAGCCACCTTTCTTTGCAAGGACACTCAAAAGCCTGCCATCCATGGATTCTGTCAGTGTTTTGATCTGTTCACCATCAACATTGCGTGCAGCAGCAACCACAGCCTCCCAGACACTGTTCAGAGAGGTGTACTGTTTTCCCTCTTTGTAAATCTCACATTTGATGATGGACCACAGGTTCTCAATGGGGTTCAGATCAGGTGAACAAGGAGGCCATGTCATTAGATTTTCTTCTTTTATACCCTTTCTTGCCAGCCACGCTGTGGAGTACTTGGACGCGTGTGATGGAGCATTGTCCTGCATGAAAATCATGTTTTTCTTGAAGGATGCAGACTTCTTCCTGTACCACTGCTTGAAGAAGGTGTCTTCCAGAAACTGGCAGTAGGACTGGGAGTTGAGCTTGACTCCATCCTCAACCCGAAAAAGCCACACAAGCTCATCTTTGATGATACCAGCCCAAACCAGTACTCCACCTCCACCTTGCTGGCATCTGAGTCGGACTGGAGCTCTCTGCCCTTTACCAATCCATCCATCTGGCCCATCAAGACTCACTCTCATTTCATCAGTCCATAAAACCTTAGAAAAATCAGTCTTGAGATATTTATTGGCCCAGTCTTGACGTTTCAGCTTGTGTGTCTTGTTCAGTGGTGGTCGTCTTTCAGCCTTTCTTACCTTGGCCATGTCTCTGAGTATTGCACACCTTGTGCTTTTGGGCACTCCAGTGATGTTGCAGCTCTGAAATATGGCCAAACTGGTGGTAAGTGGCATCTTGGCAGCTGCACGCTTGACTTTTCTCAGTTCATGGGCAGTTATTTTGCGCCTTGGTGTTTCCACACGCTTCTTGCGACCCTGTTGACTATTTTGAATGAAACGCTTGATTGTTCGATGATCACGCTTCAGAAGCTTTGCAATTTTAAGAGTGCTGCATCCCTCTGCAAGATATCTCACTATTTTTGACTTTTCTGAGCCTGTCAAGTCCTTCTTTTGACCCATTTTGCCAAAGGAAAGGAAGTTGCCTAATAATTATGCACACCTGATATAGGGTGTTGATGTCATTAGACCACACCCCTTCTCATTACAGAGATGCACATCACCTAATATGCTTAATTGGTAGTAGGCTTTCGAGCCTATACAGCTTGGAGTAAGACAACATGCATAAAGAGGATGATGTGGTCAAAATACTCATTTGCCTAATAATTCTGCACTCCCTGTATGTTTATAAAATACTAGTGTTTCGAAGAAGGGGAGGAGAGTGACAGTGCCGCTTTAAAGGACCACTATAGGCACCCAGACCACTTCAGCTTAATGAAGTGGTCTGGGTGCAAGGTCCTTCTAGGATTAACCCTGCCTGCTGTAAACATAGCAGTTTCATGTTTACATATGGTTTAATCCAGCCTCTAGTAGCTGTCTCATTGACAGCCGCTAGAGGCACTTCCGTGCTTCTCACTGTGATTTTCATAGTGAGACGATGCCAGCCTCCAAAGGAAAGCATTGAGAATGCTTTCCTATGGACTGACTGAATGCCGAAGAGGGAGGAGAGTCCCCAGCGCCGAGGGAGCCCAGCGCTGGAGAAAGGTAAGTGTTTAACCCCTTCCTCCAACTTCAGCCCGGCGGGATGGAGGCCATGAGGGTGGGGGCACCCTCAGGACACTGTAGTGCCAGGAAAACGAGTTTGTTTTCCTGGCACTATAGTGGTCCTTTAATGTCCGATACATTTCTGCAATACTGTCATGACCACTAAAATATTTTATATTTAGTAAACAATGGGCTCATTATGATCATGTATATTTTTCCACTTAAGCAGATTGCCATTTCTCAGTCTTTGTCTAATTGAATTGTCATTCAAAAAAATTACACTTTGTGCCAGAATCACAATGTCCTTAGAAACTAATTAGGCAGTATTTAGGATTCAAGTCTGTGGAGATTAATTCCAATAAGCAGTAAAACATTTGGTAGGTCATTTCATAAACGGTAGCATGTTTTATGTAGTCTGATTCAATCTATATCTTATAGCAATTAAAAGTAAGATATTCAGTATATCCACAATGAATCACATTTTTGGAGAAATTCCACAAAGGGATCTAAAATTAGAATATGAGACTGCTTATCGTATCATGTGGTAGTTCGGGGCTATAAATCTGAGGCAGATGACAAGATGGAGGGAGGAATAGGAACTGAAATTAGGTGGATTACTGGATCTATTTTATTTCCAAATATAACGATAAGTAACATTTGTTCAAATGCAGTAGACAAGCGGCTAGGACATACAGGGGGGAGTGTAAAGATTTTAGTGGTGATCTTTACACTGCCCCCTGTATGTCTTAGAGTGGTGATATTTACACCTCCTCCATATGTCCAAGAGCAGGGGTCAGCAACCTATGGCACGCGTGCCATGCATGGCACTCGAGGTGTCTTTGCACGGCACTCAAGGCTGCCAAAGAAAAATCTTTGGTCTATCAGGAGTCCCAGTGAGACTTCAGATATCTGCTAATGCAAACCTAGAGGTTATGGCAGGAGGTGAGGGACAAGCCTCAATTTATGCATTGCAGCACTTAGAGGAACTAATCTCAGATCACTTCCTCCCCGCACTTGTGAGCTGTAATCCACACTGGAGTAGAGCTTGCAGCAGCTATCACAGCTACTGTGTCAGGATTCCTTAGAGACCCAACCCGCAGGATGTAATAGAAAAACGTATACCGGGCCTTAGAATGGCTGGACATAACATTAGACAGATAAAGAATGGTTATGGACAAGCCAAGGTCAAGGGAGTCAGAAGTCATGGAATCGAGGAATACCAGCAGAGTCAAGGGAACCAGAAAACACAGTAGCGAGATACCAAAGCCTGGTCAGGAATACAGAAATAAGAATAGTCAGAAAGCCGAGAAATAGTCAAAACACAAGAATACACTGAAAAGAAAAGCACTATTGGGAACTGTGAGTAGAACCACAACAGGGCAAAGAACTATGGTTTAATCTGCCTTTTATAGATTGGATCTTTAAATTTGAAGCCACGCCCCCAAGTTTGAATGTTTTGGCGGGCCGTGACGTAATTAGCGTCATGACGTGGGCACGCATGCGACTTGATGACGTCATTAGTGTCATGACATCGGCGTGGGCTGCGTCATAAAAGAGGGTGGAGCTACAGCTGTCGGCATTGGAACCGCTGGAGTGGAGACTGGAAGCAGGAACACGGCCAGAAATGTGATGTGAGCATGACATATTGCCTGTGACCTGTATCTGGCCAACATGGTCCCTGCTGGACGCCAGGGAAAGAAACCACACTGTAAGACATACACAAAGCTGCAGAATAAGACACATTGGGGTGCTGAGAAAATGAGACACATGAAAGGGCTTTGGGGGAAGAATTGAGACACATGGGGAGCTGGGGAGATGAGACACATAGGGGGTTGGGGGAATAAGACACATGGGGGTGCTGAGAAAATGAGACATGGAGAGCTGGGGGGAAGAGGCACATGGGAAGATGAGATGCATGGAGGAGCTAGGGGGAGAAAGAGACAAGGTGCTGGGAGTAAGAGACACACAAATAGGGCTGTCAGGGCCGCCATCAGGGGGTGACAACCATGACGGTTGTCACGGGCCTGGCGAAACTGCCGCAGGTGCATCTGCACCGGGGCCCATCAGGTGGCCCAAGCATTTAGGGCCACCCGATGAGCCCTATATCTTCAGGGGCCGATCAGAGCTGTAATAGCGCAACCAGACCTCTTTAAAAAAAAAAATGCGGCTGCACCGCAAATGCTGCTGGGAGGAAGTGACGGCTGGCCACTTCCTCCCAGCTTACTCCGCGCGGGAAGGGGAGAGACAGCAAAGGAGAGCAGAGGAGAGGAGAGGCATCCACTCCCATCATTCCCAGCCACCCTCCTGAAACTTAAAGGTAAGAAATAGGAGGGTGGCTGAAAAATGAGGTGTATGTGTGTATGTATATCAGAATGTTTGTATGTGTCTATATGTATGTATGTCTGTTTGTCAGTATGTATGTATGTATGTCTGTCTGTCAGTATGTATTAGCGCTCCCCATAGGAAAGCATTGAAAAAGATTTTAAATGCTTTCCTATGAGGAAATGAGCGATGCTGGAGGTCCTCACACAGCGTGAGGACGTCCAGCGATGCTCTAGCACAGATAATCTGTGCTATGAAGGAGGAAGTGACCTCTAGTGGCTGTCTAGTAGACAGCCACTAGAGGTGGAGTTAACCCTGCAATAATTACACTTGCAGGGTTAAGAGTAGTGGGAGTTGGCACCCAGACCAATCCAATGAGCAGAAGTGGTCTGGGTGCCTGGAGTGTCCCTTTAATGTGACCCATTGTACAGCGCTTCAGAATTTTCTGGCGCTATATAAATAAGAAAATAATAATAATAGATAAAGGTTGCCAGGGAGGTGGGGGGCAAAGGGGGCCATGCCCCCCCCCCCTACATCATTCACTGCCCCACTTTGTGCCCCCCCAATTGAAATTGAAGTTGGGAGCACAGAGTCTCAAGCTGCAGCAGCAGGGTTCTGTCACTCTGGAACTGTGTTCCACCCTTTTCCCACATGCACGATGGGGCACTGTGCTGGGAGGACTTCCTCCTGGGTCATAGAGTGCAGCACAGAGGAGAGACAGGAAGAGGAAGCTCCGCTCTGCACAGAGGCATCCAGGCAGCTGCTGGTAAGTGTGAGTCAGTGAGTGTGGTTCAGTCAGTCTGTGTGTGTGCGTGTGTGTGTGTATAGGTCAGTCTGTGTGTGTGGGTGGGGGTTCAGTCTTTGTGTGTATGGGTCAGTCTGTGTGTGGGGGTGGGGTTTTAGTCTGTGGGTGTATTATTATTATTTATATAGCGTCATCAGATTCCGTAGCGCTGTACAATGGGTGGACTAACAGACATGTAATTGCAACCAGACAACTGGACGTACAGGAACAGAGAAGTGGAGGGCCCTGCCCTGCTCAATGAGCTTACATTCTAGAGGGAGTTGGGTATAGTGACACAAAGGGTAAAAGTAGGGGTACGAAGTAGGTTGTTAGAAAAGTATTCACTGAGGGCTTAGTAGGTAATTTTTTACAGTTGCAGAAGAGGAGTCATGGGGGTGGGGGATAAAAACCTGCTAACAGTTTAATTGATATGCTTTCTTGAAGAAATGAGTTTTCAATGATTTTTTGAATGAGTGGAGACTGGGTGAAAGTCTTCCGGAGAAGGGAAGGAAGTTCCACAGAAGAGGTGCAGCCCTGGAGAAATCTTGGAGGTGAGCATTAGAGGTGGGAGTACGGACAGAGGATATACGTAGGTGTATGAGTCAGTCTATGTGTGTGGGGGGCACAGTCTGTGTGTGTGGGGGGCACAGTCTGTGTATGTGTATAGGTCAGTCTGTGTGGGGGGGCACAGTATGTGTATGGGTCAGTCTGTGTGTGGGGGGTTCAGTCTGTGTGGGGTGGGGGTCTGTCAGTGTCAGTCTGTGTGTGTGTATGGGTTAGTCTGTGTGTGGGGGTGGGGGTTCAGTCTGTGTGTGTATGGGTCAGTCTATGTAGGGGTCAGTCTGTGTGTGTCTGTGTGTGGGTGTGGGGAGTTCAGTCTGTGTGTGGGGCGTCAGTTTGTGTGTATGGGTCAGTCTGTGTGTGGATGGATCAATCTGTGTGTGGGGGGTCAGTCTGTGTGTGGTGGGTCAGTCTGTGTGTGGGGGTGTATGCGTCAGTCTGTGTGTGGGGGGCTCAGTCTGTGTATGGGTCAGTCTGTGTGGGGGGGTGCAGTCTGTATGTGTGTGTGTGTGTATGGGTCCGTATGTGTGTGTGTGTGTGTGTGTATGGGTCAGTCTGTATGTGTGTGTGTATATGGGTCAGTCTGTGTAAGTGCTTGAGCTCCAAGAGAGATACCTCTCTTCTCGTGACCTCCATTGTACACGATGGATAGGCAGCCTTTTCAACCACCACGGATCTGAATGTACCACCCTCTCCCTGCAAGATAAGATCAGGGAAAGGGGAATATTTTTTTTAAAACAATTATTAAAGTAAAAATTGTAAAGCTCTTCCCTATCCCACTCTCTACACCCCCCTGAACACAGTACACCCTCACAGACAGTGAACCCCTTACATACAGTACACTCCCACCAACACAAAGTACACATTTGCGTTCACACACAGTGCACCCCTCACACACATCAGGTCTTCACCTACATACACACTTCTTCCCCACACACACATACATACATGCTTCACCCCATTACACACCAAATCTCATATATAAAAAAAATTCCAAAAAATAAATTTTGCTTACATGTTGTCCCTCGTGGTCCTGGCTCCGGTTCTACACTTACCTGACCGCTTTCCAAAAAGTTTGTTATCCCATGGCCCCTTCCAGTGTCCTCGCAGCCCGGTCTCGGCACTGCTACTGATTCCTGAACCATAAGTCAAAGTCCTTACCGTGAGGCAACGGTTGCTACGTGACACGCTTTCACGGTAGGGCTTTCGTTTACAATGGGCGTTCGGTTAAACTCTCTGTTCCTTAACGTACATAGCCGTTCGTCTATTTGCAGGTGCGTTCATTAGAAATTTCCAGTTGGGTTTATACAAGCTTTGCTATACGTATTAATTTCGTGCTTTAAACGCACGAACACAGTCATTCGGTTTGTTTTTACTTTGTATGTTGGTATGTTTCATCAAGTCATTGTCATACAAACGAATGGGTTTAAAACTGTTATTCTATGCATGGGAATCCTCCCCATTCGGCTCTTTGATAGCTATGACACTGTCCACGAATTCAACTGCTTAGCCTGGTTAAGTCAGATGCACCCTATTGATAAAAAAAAAATGTATCACAGTTAAAATTAGGTGCTTATGAGTTGTGGTTTGTATATAACTTAAGCTGGTTTAATATATCTATATATATAGCTGATTTTATTTTAATTTTTTCATGATGTTGTTTCCACAGGTTTCATTACGAGAATTAAGTTTATGATTTTCAGATAACTTGATTTGTGTCAACTTTGTCAGAATATTTGCCTTATTAGGTTAATGATGTGGTTATATTACTATTCTAGGTTTTACTACTATAACTTAGTATTTTGTGGGCATTGACATTTCACTTTCCTTAGGTGCCCTGGTCATACTGACGGTTGCTTTACAAACACATACCCGTCATCTGGCACTATCATATTCTCACTGCTCACCAAGAGTAACTGGTAGGTTCCTTTATTTTAATTTGGGCCTACGATCTGGCCCACTGCTATATACCCATACGCACAAATACTCATGCACGTCCTATCCATAGGTCGCCGCACGTTATCAACTCCCACTTCTCATTCTTATTTTTCCGCATAGCATCGGCCTGACTCAAACGTTATCAGGTACAATGTCATAACCCTGTACATTTTCTAATTTTACAGTGGTACTGGCTTTCTGAGATTTAGGTTGTCTAACTAGGTTTCTGTTTCTGGTCTTAATCCATAAGCTAGTGGTCCCGCGAGGCCGACACCCATCCTCATACTCGGAGGTATACGACCCTTGGGCCAAATCATAGTTAGCCGCCTCGCATGGTTGCATAGAGAGGGCCTCCCATGTCACTCCCATTCTATCTTATGCTTTAGTTACCACCGAGAGGCCAACACCCCGCCACAATGTTTCGGTGGCCTCAAACTCCCCTCGGGCCAACGCATAGTTAGCGCCTCTCATGCTGCTTGGCAATTAGTAGGGACTCATCTGTCACGTTCAATAGCATAATTCTTGGCCGCTTCGCATATTGCTAGCCTGCCAGTACCCGGCCACTTTTCCTCAAAATAGTAATCAAGTTGCATCTATATTTTCAGTTATGTCTTACATTCCTGATATTCCTGAGAAGCAGTCACTTTCCCAGTTACTTCTAAAATGCAGGTATGGCTGTCTTGCCCGGTATACTCTTACATCAATTGAAGTCCCTGAGAGTATCAACCCCTCGCACATGGTCCCAGCTCATCTTAATAAGGACATTCTAGAAGGCAAAGACGTTAATCTGGTCTCACTTCTCATTGCCTCCCAGGTTGTTCTTGAGAACAGGACATTTGCGTATGGGGACATTACAGTAGTTCTAAGGGCAGGAGACCCCAGGTTGAATTCAGTTATCTATTCCTTAGGGAAACATTAACATCTCGCATTACTTTAGGTACCTTGGTCATACAGGACGGTGGCTTTACAAAACACTACAATTCCGTCATCTGCCTCTGTGATATTTTCATTGCTCATCTATAGGTTCTGGTAGGTTTCCGGTTATTGTTCAGGCCCACGATCTGGCCCACTCTCATAAATACCGTATTTATTGGCGTATAACACACACTTTTTCTCCCTGAAAATAGGGGGCAAATGATGTGTGCCTGTTATACGCCGATATACATATTTTTCGCTCCATAAGACGCACTTTTTTCCCCCTCAAAATGAGGGGAAATGTCTGTGCGTCTTATAGAGCGAATGTGAAGGTTTACTTACCTGTCTTGAAGTGTGGGCCGGTGCTCAGCACGCACCGCGGTACTGGAACTTCAATTTCAGGTTGTGCACAGTGTGCACACTTCCTTTAAGTCCCGCCGGAAACCGGAACCTGAAATTGAAGTTCCTGTACCGAGGTGCGCGCTGTGAAGCCGGCCCACGCTTCAAGACAGGTAAGAAATTATGGGACAAGGGGAGGGAAAGTGCACAAGGGGAGGGGGGACACTATGGGAGGGGGGAGAACACTATGGGATGGGGGGAACACTATGGGAGGGGGTGGAAAATACAACGGGGGGAGAATACTATGGAAAGGGGGGGACACTATGGGATGAGGGTGGGGGAACACTATGGGAGGGGGGGAGAATTCTATGGGGGGGAATTTCCTTCTTAAAATGAGGTGCGTGTTATACGCCGATAAATACGGGTATATACGCACTTATACTCATCACATCTTATCCATGGGTGGCAGCAGTTATTTACTACCACCCTCTCCTTCCTATATTTCTGCATAGAATCTCGTCCTGACTCAAATCCTATCAGGTATGATTTCACAACCCTGTACCTTTTTATTTTAGAGTGGTACTGGCTTTTGAGATTTAGATTATCCAACTAGGTTTCTGTTTCCGGTCTTAATCTATAAGCTAGTGGTCCCGCGAGGCCAACACCCATCCTCATACTCGGAGGTATACGTTCCTCGGCCCAAACCATAGGTAGCCGCCTCGCATTGTCGCATAGAGAAGGCCTCCCATGTCACTCCCATTCTATCTTATGCTTTAGTTCTGTGGCCTCAAACTCCCCTTCGGGCCAACGCATAGTTAGCGCCTCTCACGCTGCTTGGCAATTAGTAGGGACTCATCTGTCACGTTAAGGTAGCATAATTTTTTCACCCTTGGCTTCTAGCTAGCCTGTCAGTACTTTTTCTCATTTATAATAATTAAGTTGCATATATATATTTTCTGTTGTGTATCAAGTTCCTGAGGCTATTGTGGTTTTAGTTCGGGTAGGTTGTTACATGTTGTTCTCATGGTTTCTTGGCTCATGCAAAAATCCATGTGCCCGAGTAAAGTTTTCCTAAAACTCATCACACCTGCATCACGTCACGTGTTGGTCACACTTTTACAACACCATCCCTCACAACATTTGGTTAAATCTATCATCAAAGGGCTGTCCGAGGGGGTTCCACACGGATTTGGTACAATTTTGCCAACTGGAACACTGGATAGCAATAGTTTGCAAACCACTTCACAGACACAAGGTTAGTGTGTACACTTAGAGTAAGAGTTTTGTTGGGATTTTTGGTTTCCCACCTTTCACATCTTGGGAAACCAACCCATAAGGGTTGTCACGGGGAACACTTCACTTAAACCCAGACTAATCATAGACTTATCAACAACGCATTCCTCCACCATACCATACCTTAATTCCCTCATACCCTCCGACTGGACTCTATCCACATGCAAGCTAGCCTTACCCAGGATAAGATTGAGCGCACCTTATCAAGCAATAAACATTACTTACAACTGGGTTCTGGCTACCTCAAATTTCAATCACTACTGGGGTTGCTCAATTTTGCCATGGGAATCATCCCATAGGGTTGATCCTTCATTTCTCGTTACTATCTTTATTCCCACGATTCCCCTCAGACACATCTCGTATCACTTTAGACAATCACGCAACCTCTACTTTACTCATGTGGCGAGTTTTCCTTACATCCTGGAATGAGCGAGCTATGTTTATTCATAACAGAACTTGAAAAAAAGATCGAAGTTGAGGTAGAAAAAATACAACAACTTAAAACAGATCCAGCGTTTGGTCCCAGTGAAAGCAAACTGCAAACCAATCTAGAAAAATACCAGTCCATTATAAAACAAAGAAAACACCAAAAGTTCCTAAGAGACCATAGGGATTTCAAAACGGGTAACGTGTACAAAAAGTTTTATAACAATAAAAAACGAAGGGTTGACAGTGACCAGATCTCAACCTCTGAATATGAGTCTAGTGAATCCGAGACAGATTTAACAGCGACCCCCTCTACCTCCAGCGATAGTAACAGGGGGATCCTTAAAAAAGGAGTCACTTTTTTAGACCATACGCAGGGGGAAAACCGCCCCTTCCTGAGACCAAGACCCAAAAGACAGTACAACAGAAAGAACCGGTACTAAAGGACAGACAAATCGTCAATCTATCCAGTTATACTCCAACTCAATCAGAACTGGATCTATTGGCGAAAGGCCTGTCCTACATCCCTACCCCACGCTTTGACAAATTTACCTGGGTCAAAGATATCCATCTTTTTGCCCGGAAACTGATTCTGCACAAGAACTCTCTCTTAAATGAAGAGAAAAAAGCAAAAAACTTAGGTCTGGAATTAAGGGACTATCGTCTAACTATGATTTTAGCAGAATTGCTAGAAGAGAATGATATGACTGAATTAGCCAAACATCCACAAACAACTTTAAGGAACAAAAGCCGTTACTGCCCCAAATTGGGAGATTCAAAATATGTCGAAACTTTTGTAGAACTCGTTTGCGAGGAAATTGACAAGATTTCACTCTGTGAAATAAGTCATAAACCAAATTCCAACTTAACGTCAACAGAGTATAAAGCCCTGAAGGGCTTACAAGAGAACCAGGCAATAACAATCAAACCCTCTGACAAAGGAGGCAATATTGTCATAATGGACACTCCAAATTATGTCGAGATGAATAAACGGATTCTAGAAGACAAAACCACCTACAAAATCCTAAAACAAGATCCCACTCAACCATTTCTAGAAAAACTAAAAAACATCTTGGTACAAGGTCTAGATGATAACATCATCTCAAAAGATGAATTTAACTACATGGTCATTGGCAGTCCTCGCATCTCTACCTTTTATAGTCTGCCCAAAATCCATAAACTGTACAAAGTGTTAACAGACAGACCCATTGTCTCAGGAAACGACAATATGACCCAGAATGTCAGTGTATATTTGGATTATGTTCTGAAACCTCTGGTAACCAAACTCCCATCATACTTGAGGGATACCAAGCAGACGCTATCAGTCTTAACTCAGGTCCAACTACCGGCAAACTCATTAATCTGTAGTTTGGACGTTGAGTCCCTATATAGCTCTATTCCACATTCCTTGGGCTTCAAACACACAGAACATTTCCTGAGAAAAAGAGGGGCACACCTAGACAAACATACAGATCTTGCTCTGAATCTGCTCCAATTTGTGTTAACACACAATTTTTTTCTATTTGACGGGACGTTCTACCACCAGGTGCAGGGGACTGCTATGGGGACATCTTGTGCGCCCTCATATGCCAACCTGCACCTGGGCTGGTGGGAGGAACAAATAGTCTTTTCATCTCCTCCCAAGAATCCCCTGACCCAGTACATTCACCTTTGGAAAAGGTATATTGATGATATCATAATCATCTGGACTGGGTCAGGGGAGCAATTCCTTCATTTCGTGCAAGAACTAAACATCAATGATCTAAATCTCAGATTTACTGCAGAGATTGGCACTCCTTCATTAAACTTCTTAGATCTTGTTGTATCTCCAGGCTATCAAGGCAAAATTAAAACCAATTTGTTTAGAAAAAGCACAGCAACTAATAGCTTGCTAAATTGGAAAAGTTATCATCCGATCCAACAGAAAAAGGGGATTCCAATTGGCCAATACCTGCGTCTAAGACGCAATTGCTCTGATATAGACGACTTCAAGATAAAAGCAAAAGAATTGCGTCAGATGTTTAGGGCCAAGGGATACCCCAATAAGTGCCTGAAGAGGGCATACCATAGGGCCCTCCTAACAGAACAGGTGAGTCTCCTTGGAGAAAAAATAACTCCCTCCCCGACAACTAAGGAACCTGAACAGAAACAATTAAGATGCATTGCTACGTTTGATGCCGGTTGGGATCAGGTTAAGACAATTATGAACCGTTTCTGGCCCCTTTTAAAACAAGACGCACAATTGAAAGACACCCTTCCTGCATATGCCTCTCTAACAGCCAGAAGGGGCAGGAACCTAAAAGACATGCTAGTGCACAGCCATTTTCAACCAAAGAAACCACCAACACATTGGCTGTCAAATAAAATTAAGGGCACTTATAGATGTGGAAGCTGTAAAGCCTGTAGCTACATAAGCACGAGCTCCAAACACTTCAGCGACAGTACTCATACTGAAAACTTCAACTCTCTATCATTTTTCAACTGCAATTCAAAAGGGGTGATTTACCTAATTACATGTCAATGTCAACTTATGTACGTTGGCAAAACCTTTAGACCCCTTAAGAAAAGGATATTGGAACATATCAATTCAGTTAAAACAGCAAGGAACATTGAAACTCCTGTTTCCAGACATGTCAAGACAGCCCACAATGGGGACCCTAATGTCCTCAGATTTTTGGGCATTGAACTAATCAAACCAGATCAAGGAAAAGGCAATTGGGACCAACGTCTGAGAAGACGTGAATGTTACTGGATATACCGCCTAAAAACATTGTCCCCCAGGGGACTTAACGAAGGTTTTTCATACTCTCCCTTTATTTGAAAAAAGTCTCTATAACAACAACTTACAGAACATCCAATAATAGATCACAGACATACCCGAGTGAGTCCAATTATTTGCGACTATTCTGTCTTTTAACGTATAGGTTACTTAACTTTTGAATCACTAAGAGCACATTTAGTGGAATTCTTATTTCCTTTCATCCCCTTCTCCCCCCAACCTCCCCTCCCCCTGGCTTCAGTTGTTTCATTTTTATATACTAAAGAAGATATACACTTATTGCCTATATTTGAATACACTTCATCAAGTGATAATGGATTACAGAATAGACACTTCTGCAATTATTGAGAGGATATTTTCCTCCCCAATCTTATTTATACATAAGAATTGGTGGTTTGGACTCCTAAAATTTATCCCAATATATATCTTTATCCAACAGGCAATTTCAGATGACCCCCTTCTCCAATAAAAATTGACACATCAGAATTGGGGAGTGTATACCTTTAATAAGGCTTCACCCTGTATATAATAAAAGCGATCGATAAGTATATTATAATTATGAAAAGATTTCCACTTATACTCATTCATTTTGATAGTAATAGAGATCATCAATGACCTCCTATCAAATGTGGAACTCTCATATATAATTCCCAACTTCTCTTAGATCGCCGGTATTCTGGGCACAGAGGGAGGAACTTGAGCTGCCAATCAATCTGACGCCGAGACTTAAACCCCGCCCAAAGCAATCCCACGTGGCCACGTAGCGACACGTCATCAATGACGACATTCAGTCTCACCGCTCTGATTGGACAGCTCACATTTAAAAACAGGGGAGATCGGGCGGCAACTTTTAGCCCCTGACGAAGGAGTCTTGTACTCCGAAACGCACGTCGGGTTGTTTTCACTTGGATTTCCCTTACCCACTGAGCACATCACGATGCACGAGGGAATCCATTATTGATACTCACTTATTTATCATTATTTTTTCTTTTCTTGCTTTCGTTAACAGAATGGCTATTATTTCTCTTTAGAAGCTGGACTAATTTAGTAACAGTAGTTGAAGGGGACAGAGCATAGCTTTCTACTAAGAATAGAACACCCACGAAGGTGTTGGGGGGAGCTTACAGGAGTTTAGAACAGTGGATTACCAGGGAACTTTGAACCCCCTGTTTTCATTTACCACCTTATCCTACTACTCCTTAGCATATAACCCACTCCTCTGGGCAATTCAAAAGCTACTGTTCAAACGGACATTTTGTCCCCCCCCTCATATTGTACTACACAGCTGTAGCTGTTACATCTGTACAACTTTTAATTAAGATTTAAAATTTCAAGGGATGCAACAGTAGTAGAAGGGGACAGAGCATAGCTTTCTACTAAGAATAGAACACCCACGAAGGTGTTGGGGGGAGCTTACAGGAGTTTAGGATAGTGGACTACCAGGGAATTTGGAACTCCCTCCCTTTCATTTACCACTTCACCCTATTACTCCTTAGCATTTAACCTACCCTTCGGGGCAACTCTAAAGCTATAGCTCAAACGGACACTTTGTGTCCCCCCTCATATTGTACTACACTGCTGTAACTGTTACATCAGTCCAACTTCCATATAAGATTTAAAGGTATCATATTTTCTTTTCCTTCGAATTGTGGATTACTCTACCACTATCCATTTTTATTTCGGCATAATTTGCCTTTATTGGTATTGGGGTATTGAGATATATCCACTTAGGATCTGTTCTGATATCAAGCATCTATTGGACACGGACACATTGTATCCTCTCTACAGTTCATTAAATAAAGTTACAGTGTCTCACTGCTCATGTTAGGATACATGTCTGTCTAGTGTTTCCAATATCCATATGCTTTTTCTTAGCGATACCTTTGTAGGACATATCCAAGGTACAAGTCTATTAAATTGAGTTCTTTCCAAATACCAGGTTGATTGGGAGCGTTCCCCCTTTTTTCCTTTTTAAAGGGGGAGCTATCCAATCTACACAATCTCTCTACAGTTTTCATATGTTTATTCCCCTCCTCTCTGACATTTCACCACTTTTTGGACAGATGCCGTGGCAAACTCTGACCTTGCTGCCATCTGGGAGATCAATGGCTTTGGGGGTCATGACCTACAGATATTAAATCCCTGCCCAGCTTCTCCACTACATCGGCCTTGTTTGAGTTATATCCGATCGTAGCAGCTGCCATTACCTGGGGACCAACATGGTCCGGTCACTCGGTCGGATTTTATTCAGATAACCTAGCCACTTGCTTCATTATGCACAATGGCCGGTATTCATCTTTGGTCATCATGAGACTGTTGGGTAACTGCCTCACATGGGTAACTGCCTCTTGCCAATTTTACCACATGTATTCACGTTCCAGGTTTCACAAACATCTCAGCTGACCAATTGTCTCAGTTTTCATTTTAGTCTTTCTTCCAGACACTACCCACCGCCTCCAGACTGGCTACCCCCTGCCCCACCATTCCAAGACATACTCATGACTTGCATGTTTTGTTAATCCAGGCACGTCCCGTCTTTCACCTTGTACTTTCTGTCAACACTAGAAATCATACGATAGGGTTTCACATTTTCACTAAGTTTATAGCGGAGTTTCCAGTTCTTGACATGTTTGCTTTGGAATCTATTTGGGGGTTCACTTCTTTTGCCACCTTACCTTAAATTATCATTTACACAATTAAACTGTACCTTACGGGCATCCAACACCACATGCTTCTACGACATCCCAACAGAACAGGATTCCTTTCATCATATCAGATAAAGACATTACTGAAAGTTATAAAAAAGATATATACACATACCATCTAAAGGCTTCCCATCCACATCAACATTTTTCATTCACTATCCAATACCTTAACCTAAAATTACTCTGTTCCCTATTTAAAACAATGGTGTCCTGGACAATATTTCATCACTTTACCGTAACAACCACACCAACCATTATTAGAACTTCACGACTCCATCCTTACAACATCTCTATTCATGCTTTAAGTTCGCTTACTGTTAACTAGGCTTGGCTAAATGCAAACCTTTTTTAAGACACTCCTTCCGTATTGGGCAGCATCTGCAGTTTCCTCCAACCACATTACAGCTCATATCATCAAGGCTATGGGATGCTGGAAATCCTCCGCCTAGGCTCTTTACATTCCAAACCCAGTTAAAGTGTTAAGACAAGCTTTTCGTGACTTGTCCAAATATACAATGTTTTGTTATATGAATAAATTTTGTATGGTACTTTTATTTTTGCCCACTTTTATTACAGGCCTACTGCTTTGTCGGTTCCGGCACACCACAACCGACTGATGTCAATTGGTATGTGTTTATTGGTTATAATATGTTATGTTACCTTTTCCATCACGGCCAGATTGCCCTGACTACAAATATATATATATAAAGATGCCAAAATACCAGAGTATTGCAGTATGCAATGATACCTTTTTTATTGGACTAACATAATATTTGAAATACAAGCTTTCGAGAGTTTTCTGCTCTTCCTCAGGTCTGAAGCAATAATCAATCTGATAGAGTTTAACACTTAAAACAACTGATGTTAGAGAATGGGAGGAAGGGGAGGTGAGTGTGGTATCATAAATAGCAGAAGATGTGCCTGAAAGTGAAAGGTGCAGGTTGGTTGAGAATAGCCAGAGAAAGTAAATAAACAGAGGAGAGTCAATAAGCCAGTTGAAAAAAAAACAAAAAAAACAAGAAAACAGCAGAGCACGGCATGCAAGTATAGCTTAAAGGTGAAGCGAGAACATTGAAAAAGAACTATATAAGACATTACGATGTGTGTTTATTTAAAGTTTTGATATTGTGTGAGAAAGCCAGAATCTACATTAAGTACTTCATTTCTGGGGTTGAAATGTGTGATCATTTTCATCTCAAATGTATTTCGTTCATGAGAGTCTATGAAATTCCCTTTAAGAACTTTAATCCTGAAATATTATGTTAGTCCAATAAAAAATATATCATTGCATACTGCAATACTCTGGTATTTTGGCATCTTGTCTACTGGAATAATACGGCTAATCCAATCTACACTATATATATATATATATATGGCTGAGCCTGTGGGTGAAGCCTGGAATTGTTTGCCTATAAATATACAGGCTTCCCTTTCCTCTGTGCTGTTGCTGCCTGGTTCAGATCTACTTCCAGTTCAAAGGTCATCAACACAAACTTCCTAAACTCCAAACAAGCAATAGTAATGTATACAAATACACCTGTGTGCAGATAGAAAACACACTCAGTGGGTAATAGGTCAAACGAATCACAACAATTAACCTTAGCTAATCGTATTTCACATGCAGAACTCCTTTTGGTCCTCAAGACAATATAGACAAAATACCCAAAGGTAATCTACAATACAAAATTAATAGAGAAAGACATAGGGCAATACTGTTTCAGCCCTTGGGCTTGTCTTTTAGTGTACAGAGTTTTATGTTTTTATTTTTAATTTTATTTATCGTTTGTGTCCTGGTTCTTCTGCTCCTTTGGATCCTGAAGCCGGAATACAAGTTCTACTGAGCTTGATGTGCCTGTTTGCCACTTCCTGTAAGTGTGCCTTAAAATAAGAAGTGTTATTTTACCTAGATACTCTGCACTTTTATCCTTTCTTTTTCCTTCCTGTACATGCCGTGATGTTCCTAAAGTCCTGAAGTTACCACATTACCATCTATGATATGCCTTCAATCAATATGGGTTTGTGAGTGTTCATATCATATCTATTACTCACAATCTGCAACAGTATTACCCTATGTCTTTCTCTATTCATTTTGTATTGTAGATTACCTTTGGGTATTTTGTCCCTAAACTCCAAACAAGCTGGTCTTGGCATAGTGTGGCCCAGGCAAGTTTTCATTTTACCTTACTAACTACTAATGCAAATTCAGCCGATTTCAATCATACATAGCTTCACAGAGCTGCCTAAATTCATCTCATGCATTCTGCTTACTGTATTTGGCCCTCACTAGGCCATATCGACTTTTATCATATGCATTTCAGTTAGTCACCCTGCTTTTTAAAGGATCACTATATTGTCCGTAAAACAAAGCAGTTTTCCTGACACTATAGTGCATTGAGGGTGCCCCCATCCTCAGGGTCGCCCTCCCGTGGCGTTAAAACCCCTTCAGCCACTTACCTTATTCCAGCACCGTGCTCTCACAATTAACGTTAGTGTGTGTGTATGTCTGTTAGTGTGTATGTCTGTTAGTGTGTCTGTGTATGTATGTTAGTGTGTGTCTGTTAGTGTGTGTGTGTGTGTGTGTGTCTGTATGTCTTAGTGTGTGTGTGTGTGTGTGTCTGACTGTGTGTGTCTGTTAGTGTGTGTGTATCTTCTAGTGAGTGTCTGTTAGTGAGTGTGTCACTAACCGTGCTCTTACAATTTCTTATTTTCTGCCTTTTTTTCATATTAAATTGTGTTTCATAGCTAAATATTTGATATTGAATGAAAGCCATGTTTCCCCTGAATAAAATTATATATAATAAGGGGGGTGCATTTAATATGAAAAAGGTGAATTATGGTTGGACAGACATATAGCGCAAATGCCAGGTTTTGTTTACATTTTGTTTTGTTCACAACGTGTACATTTGGCTCAGTCCTTAACCCCTTAAGACCGCAGGACGTACTATGCCGTCCTTATTTTGGTGGCTCTAAAAGCCGCAGGACGGCATAGTACGTCCTGCGATCTTATGTACTTACCCGGTCGCCGGCGATCCCAGGCCGGCGATCGCGGTATGGTGGACTTACCTGGGAGCCCAGGGAGTCCCCCTGCGTCCTCTTCAGCCGCCCAGGGCCATGTGATCGCGAGGTCCTTGCGAGGACCCCGCGATCACATGGACGGCATAGCCGTCCAAGGCATTGCCAGCAGGGGGAGTGCCTGTAATGACAGGTACTCCCCCTGCTGTCTGAAAAAAAAAAAAATGTTAAAACAGTGTAAAAATAAATTATATATACTTAGATCATATATATATTTATTATATATATGATCTAAATATATATATACACACATATACACACATACACATAAATATGCATACACTGTCTACGTGTATTTTAATATTAATATATACATAATTATATATATATATTAATATCAAAATACACGTACAATGATATTGATTAAATATATATATAATTTTCATTATATACATATTTATATATAATAAAAAATAAATAAATATATAAATACGTTAAAAAAATTAATAAAAAAATAATAAAAAAATAATTAAAAAAAAATAGATAAAAAATATATAAACATGCGTAATTTCGTTCTAACTGTATTTTAAAATTAATATATATATATTGATATCAAAATACATGTAGAACGAAATAATATATATATCTATATACATAAGTATATACGTATATATCACTATGTATATACCTATATATAAATAAAAATAATTAAAAAAAATTATATACATATATATATACACACATATATATATATACACACATATATATATAATAATTCTACGCATATATTTATGTAATAATTTTACATAATTAGGTCATTTTATTAATTACAATTTGCAGGACCTGCCTGCCAACCCAGGCCAAAAGTTCAGGGAATTACATTGTCTAGCACTATATTTAACTCTGTAACTTTCCAAGACACCATGAAACCTGTACATGGGGGGTACTGTTTTACTCAGAAGACTTCGCTGAACACAAATATTAGTGTTTCAAAACAGTAAAATATATTACAACGACGATATCGTCAGTGACAGTGCCATTTTTTGCATTTTTCACACACAAATGGCACTTACACTGACGATATAATTGTTGTGATACGTTTTACTGTTTTGAAACACTAATATTTGTGTTCAGCGAAGTCTCCTGAGTATAACAGTACCCCTCATGTACAGGTTTTATGGTGTTTTCAAAAGTTACAGAGTCAAATATAAGGTTTGCGTTTCAGTTTTTTCACATTAAAATTCGCCAGGTTGCCTTTGAGACCGTATGGTAGCCCAGGAATGAAAATTATCCCCATGATGGCATACCATTTGCAATAGTAGACAACCCAGGGTATTGCAAATAGGGTATGTTCAGTTTTTTTAGTAGCCACTTAGTCACAAACACTGGCCAAAATTTGCGTTCAAATTAGTTTTTTGCATTTTCAAATATTAACACTAACTTTGGCCAGTGTTTGTGACCAAGTGGCTACTAAAAAAGACTGGACATACTCAATTTGCAATACCTTAGGTTGTCTACTTTTGCAAATGCTATGCCATCATGGGGGTAATTCTTATTTCTGGGCTACCATATGGTCTCAAAGGCAACGTAACCAATCTGGCGAATTTCAATGTAAAAAAACTGAAATATGTAACACGCTATATTTGACCCTGTAACTTCCCAAAACACCATAAAACCTGTACATAGGGGGTACTGTTTTATACGCGAGACATCGCTGAATACAAATATGTGTATTGTATTGCAGTAAAAGCAAACAGTATTATGACATTCACAGTTAGAATGTCACGTAGAACTAAAAATTTTTAAAAAATTCTTATTTTCTCCCATTTTTTTTATATTTTTTTCATATTAAATTATGTTCCATACCTAAATATTTGATGTTAAACGAAAGCCCCGTTTCCCCTGAATAAAATGATATATAATAATGGGGGGTGCATTTAATATGAAAGAGGTGAATTATGGTTGGACAGACATATAGCGCAAATGCCAGGTTTTGTTTACGTTTTTTTGGATCACAACTTGTACATTTGGCTGCGGTCTTAAGGGGTTAAATCACTTTGTTTCTGTTTATGCAGCCCTAGCCACTCCTCCCCTGGCTATGATTGACAGAGCCTGCATCTATACACTAAAACTGCTTTATTTAGCTAAAGTAATTTAGGTGACTATAATGTTCCTTTAAACTCATATAATGTATCATATGCATTTCAATTAGTCACCCTACAGTTTCTTTATGGTTGCCCTCTTGGCATTCCAGCCCTTATTGGGCATACATTGTTTAGTAAACACGTGGCTTGGTGTTACTACTGACTGTCTAAATACATGTCAGACCCAAACTTGGACCTATACATCTGGTTAGCATTTATGGTACTGCCTGTTGATAATATGTCTTATTTCACTGTCTGTCACTACTTACATTGTCTTAGCCCTTTCTGGGCAAAGGCCGCACAGGCCTAGTGAATCGTACTTTAACATTGCTGGGCATGATTATGTCTGTTAACTACTGTATGCATGTACGCTGGTTCTACTGGTCATATGCTAATTTGCAGTTTGTTTAATATTATTATTATTTTATTTATATAGCGCCAGCAAATTCTGTAGTCCTATAATGCCTCTAACACATGATGCACTCATTTGATAACTGAATGTTTTCTTTGTTAGCTTGATGTAGATTAATTTAGAAATAAACAAATATGTTTAGAAATCTATCTGTTCCTGTCCAAATCTGAGATGATTAAATTGCGTATACGCAGAAGTAAATTCACACTGACACACGGAGTTCAGGTTAAAATAACTTCGAGAAAATGTAATGGCATCTGAGGAAAAGCGGGCTCGCAGACCCTTATAAGAGCAAAATTACATCATCATTGATTATTGAGATATCAGTGAATAAACATAATTAATTGGATTAAATGTTAAGTGGCTATGTCAGTGTCCACCCATCAATATTATTAATTGGATCAAGAACTAAGTGGTTAGCTAGGTGTCCTCCCACCGGGAGGTGGTATTGTTCTGGACACGGGTGTGGACAGATGGCTCAAGCGCCATCTTTCCCAGCATGAGGCTTACTCGGTGGGAAGGGGGGCTTGAGCGTCATTTTGGGCAGTTAGTGATGTCAGACTCGTGGTCAGGTGCAGGGTTCTTTTATGAATAGAACATTTCATTAGGCCTGCTTCACATGGCCTTGGCTCTGGCCTTGGTTATACTTTGTTGCATGTTACAGGAGATTCAATAATTCCGGAGTCAGCTATGTCTTTATAGGAAATACAGTCTCTATTCATTACACTAAATGCTGTTGGGAAATTCTGTCATGTAATGTAGTTTAAAATGGAGGATCTGTCAGGTAATGTGGGTTAAAATGGAGTTAGTGCAAAAATTCAACACAGGTTCAATACAGGTTTTTAATAATTCTACATCAGTCCCCCCTATGAAATGTTAGATTCTAAAAGATAAACTTTATTTGTTAATACCAGAAGACGTGTTAGCCCAAAGGCACAGAAACCCCGTGGCCACTAGCTAGGTGTTAATGCAAAGTGCAATTCTGTCCCTTAATCTGACCCTAGTAGGCTAACTCATCCGTCAGCATGGCTCTCGAACGCTTCACTCCCATGGGTGGCCCATGGTGGCTTGTCCACCACTTCTCCGCACGGAGACTTTACCCATCACAGACGGATGCTGTCCCTAAACTGGTCCCTTCCTAGAACTCTTGCACTTTATCAACAAAAGGGATAGTTTGCAGCGGTATACAGGGTGAGTTGAGATCTTGAAAATCTTGGTCATCAACTGCCAGATGTGCAAAAGTTGGTGTTGCTTGGTCTACAGTCTTCTGTAGGAATTTTCTCAGACAAGGGAGGACACAACAAACGAGAAGAGCAAAGATAAAAAGAGAAATTAGTATTGCTATACCAATATGCATTAAAGCTTTTTGCCATCCTGTCATCCAACCAAACCATCTTTCCCAGGGATCTTTTATCCCAGAATTACTTTTTAACTCTTCAGAGAGCTCATTTAATTTTTCTATGGCTAAGGTGACTTTACCATTAGGGCCTGTGTTTTCTGGGATGTAAGTACAACATGTCATGGTGTCGGGCAAAATTTTACATACACCCCCTTTTTCAGCTAGAATCATATCTAAGGCCATTCTATTCTGGAAGGACATCTGGGATGTAGCCTGCAGCTGTTCGGCTAATCCCTGGAGGGCATCCCTGGTGTAATTAACAAAGCGTTGTTGGTTGTAATAAATGTAATTTATCCAATTCAAATTCTTGTTTGCAGTAACTATGGTAAAAAGTGATTCAAATCCTGCAGCAACTTCATCTCTTGCTTTAAATTCATTGGGCACCCCCCTAGGCACCCCAATGGCATCAATATAAATGTGAGGGTCAAAACTGCCTTTTACTGGGGCTTCACGCTTAACCTTGGCTGGTGTGTGTTTGGACTCATGTGTGTCAGGGTGTGTGTCAGAGATAATATGTATAGGCATAATGGCTTTAGCCAGAGTACACTCCCCCCACCATTCCTTGTCCATCCTGGATCTTAGCTGTAAATCCCCACACAACCAGTAAATATCCCCCAATGACCTAGTATGGAATTGCAACAAGTTCATGGAGACATTTCTGTAGGTGGCACAATACCCTTTAGAGAAGTTACCCAAGAATTTACCAATTCCATCATAATTAGCATAACAAGTGTAGTTACCTTTATATACTGTAACACCATCTGGGGGTTTGACATCCTTGGTTAAAAGAGGATAATCCACTGCCCATGCTTTGCAGAGGGGCCTATTGAAATTGTAGTGGTAGGCAAAAAGACTCAAAACACATTCTTCTATATCTACTGGCAAGGTTAAAGGTACGGTGCCGAGGTGAGGCCGGGCACCACCACACACATAGCATGCGGTTCTGTTATGTTTGTTGGCATTATATTTCATCCATTCCAACCATAGATTAACATCATTAAAACCTGTTTCAGCGGCCATGGTATCTTCAAAGGTTGGGTTTGCAATGGCCATCATGTCTTTAAAGGACTGGATGTGTGGTTTTAATGGATTTGAGACCATATGGGTGGCCCCTTGCCACTCTGGAGAGTGGCACATATCTTTAAGGTAGAAGTGCCCTAACTTGTTATAGGAACCTTTCTTCTAATACATTCCCATTACATACTGATCTGCATCTGTTGGACTGGGATGCTCAATATTTAGGATTAATTTCATGGGTGTGCCTCCTCCAGGCTTCCTTAGGGTCATTCTTTGGAGGAGGGATCTGCCATGGTCATCTACTTTAGATAAGGCACTTTTTGGTTTGTAACCCCAGGCAGGCCCGGCATTCCATCCCGCCGCCCCCCAATGGTTACAATTGTGCCCCCATTGCTTGTCAACTACACAAACATAGGGGTCCTTTGAATGAGGAATATCTCTATAGATATTTTGAATCTGTGATGTAGGGAATGGGCATTCTACAATGTCACAGTAATCAAAAGTATAAGTAGCCACACGGGTACATGAAGAATTGTACCAGAAGGTATACCCACTGACATCTTTGGTGATGGCTACTTGCTGGGTCTTGGTTAGGCTAACTAAGGAGAAGATGTACCAGAGGTTCATGGTTGTGCGGTATCTGCTTCCTCTGGGGCAGGAACTTTCTTGCAATGGGAAGCGTGGATCCAATGGGGCCTGCCGGCCAATTTGACGGAGGTTGCAGTGATCAAGAGAACTTGGAATGGCCCGTCAAACCTTGGTTCCAGGGTATGTTTACGCACAAATTTCTTGACTAGAACCCAATCTCCGGGAAGCAGGTTGTGGGTACCCGTATCAGATTCGGGATCTGGAATTGAAGAAAAAGCTTGGGCATGTGTTTTGTTTAAGGCATTTGCAAGTTCAGTTACATAGTCTACTAAAACATCAGTTTGAAGCTGCAACTGTTGCGGGTAATAACAACCTAGTCTGGGTGCAGTCCCAAATAGAATCTCATATGGGGATAATGAGTGCTTCCCTTTAGGTGTGTGCCTAACGCTGAATAAAGCTATTGACAGGCCTTCTGGCCAGGGCATCTTTGTTTCCTGTGACATTTTTAGCATTCTGGCTTTTAGGGTGCCATTCATGCGTTCCACTTTGCCACTACTTTGTGGGTGGTAAGGGGTGTGAAAGGCTAGGGTCACCCCCAGAGCAGGCCAAATTTCTTTAGTCACTGTTGCTGTAAAGGCTGGGCCCTGGTCGCTTTCAATGACTTCTGGAAGTCCAAATCTACATACAATATCTGTAAGTAGGCGTCTTGCAGTTGTTTTTGCAGTGATATTGGCCACTGGGTAGGCTTCTGGCCAACCTGAGAACATGTCCACTATTACTAGTGCATATACATGAGGCCCACTCTTGGGCATTTGTATGTGATCAATCTGAATTCTCTGGAATGGGTACATGGGCTTAGCCAGGTGTTTCAAGGGCACCTTGGTTGGTTTCCCTGGGTTGCATTTTGCACAAATGACACAGGCCCTACAGAAGCTGTTGATCAATGTTGTTATTCCAGGTGCTTCATAATACTTCTGAATGAGGGCAGCCATTAAGTCTTTTGACGGATGTGCAGGTCCATGTGCCCATTGGACAACTGCTGGATATAAATTTTTAGGAAGGCAGAACCTAAAGTTGTTGTAATATACTCCATCCTTTAGGACTGCTCCTTTCTTCTTCCACTTCTGTATTTCTTCGGGGGTAGTTGCAGCTTGCTGTTTCCGCAAGATTCTTAGGTCAGTAGGAAGGGTCTGCAAGGCAAAAATAGGAATTTCTTCTTGTCCGGACACTTCTTCATCCACTTCCTGCAATTTTCTTGCTGCTTGCTTAGCAGCCTGATCAGCCAAATGGTTGCCCCTTGCTTCATCTGTATCCAACTTCCCATGTGCCTTCACTTTCAAGATGGCCACTTCTTCAGGGAGTAGGAGGGCATCCATTAGTTCCTTGATTGCAGAGCTGTGTTTGACTGGTGTACCGGCAGTGGTAAGAAATCCTCTTGTCTTCCAAATGAGGCCGAAGTCATGTGCCACACCCAGAGCATATCATGAATCTGTATAGATGTTGGCACGTTTTCCTTCTGAGATTTTGCATGCTGAAGTCAGGGCTTGTAATTCAGCTTCTTGTGCAGACATTGCTGGTGGTAGAGATGATGATTTGATAACTTCATCTGTTGTGGTTACGGCATATCCTGTGTGGTATTTTCCTTCTTCATCAGCATACCTCGAACCGTCCACAAACAGGGTAAAATCAGGATTTGTTAATGGATTCTCATGTACAGTTGGTAAGTGTATTGTCTCCATTTTCATTTGTTCAAAACAGTCATGAGGTGTCTCTGGGTCATAATCATTCACTATGACCAGATCTTGAAATTCATTTTCCAGGAAGTGGCGTGGCCATGCTTCAAGATGGTCAGTTGTTGGGTATTTGACAATGCCATTTTCCTGTAGCTGTGATTCATCCATGGTGGCCCATAATTTTGCCATGGGCCCAAGATCATTCCATGATTTTGTTTTCAACTTGGTGACAGGGACATGTGGAATGGCAGTATCCCAATGACGGTACAAGTATTTGAGTTCTGAAGGTAATTGAATCAAGGCCATGCTGTTGCCTTCAGAGTCACAGTAAAAGTCTTGGGCAGTGAGTTTCACCTCCACTAGGTGATAAAGCTCATCTTCGTAGCAAGGCTCAGGAGTGCTGTTTGGCTTATACCACATGGTACAGAAGGCATATCCTGGTCCCTCGCAGAGAAGAGCCTGTCCATCATGAAAGGATAAATCAGGATGCATTCTCTTGATTGAACCAGCAAGAAGGTAGATGTAGGTTTCATCCATGATAAACCCATAGTGGATACCTCCCTCAGGTAGTGGGAGAAGAGTGGACGGATTGAGAACTTGACATCTTTGTATGGTAATGTTGTCAGGTAACAGGAGGTGACATTGGAGGCGTAGGTGTCTTGCAGGAGACACATGCTTGAGTTGTACTTGGTTGATGATGGCAGAAATTTCATGAGGGGCCAAGACAACTAGAGGGTGGCCAAGGACCAGGTCTGCAGTTCTTTCAATGAGTTCTCTTGCTGCAAAAACTGCCCTAAGGCAAGAAGGGGTCCCTCTGGCCACGATATCCAGCTGGCAGGAGAAAAATCCAATAGGCCTCTGGCGGCCTCTTAAGTCATTTGTTTGGGTAAGGACTCCTGAAGCATGGCCTTGTCTTTCAGAGACAAACAATTTGAAGGGTTTGGTGTAGTCTGGTAGGCCTAGAGCAGGAGCAGATGCAATTGCACGTTTTAGTGTATTGAAATTATCCAGTGCTTCATTGGTCAGGCAGAATGGGTCTGACTTGAGTGCATCATAGAGAGGTTGCATGAGCAGAGAGGCTTCTGGGATCCATGCTCGGCAGTAGGAAATGAGGCCTAAGAAGGCATGTAGAGATTTTGAAGTCCTTGGAGGTGGAATATCCAGTACTGCTCTAACTCGGTCCCGAGTGAGATGTCTGGTGCCTTGGGATAGGCAATGTCCAAGGAAGATTACTGTAGGTTGACAGAATTGCAGCTTGAGAAGTGATGCTTTGCATCCTTGTTCTGCCCAATAGCAAAGGAGACTAATTGAACATTCTTCAGTTGTTGGTATGTCATCTCCACAGAGCAGTAAATCATCCACATACTGGAGCAGGACAACTTCTGGGTGGTCTGCTTGCCATGGATCAAGGATAGAGCACATGGCTTTTGCAAACTGACTTGGAGAGTTTTGTGCCCCTTGGGGCATGACAGTCCATGTGTACTGTTGCATTTCATGTGTGAAAGCAAACAGGTATTGGCAAATTGGATCCAGTGGTACACTGAAGAAGGCATTGGCCAAATCAATGACTGTGAAGTATTTTGCTGAAGGTGGGACCCCAGAGAGCAGAGTGTGTGGGTTAGGCACAATAGGGGTGTCCAGGACTGTTGCTTCACTGACTGCACGGAGGTCCTGAACCATTCTATACTTCTCTGGTTCACCTTTTTGAGTTTTCTTCTTCACAGGAAATAATGGGGTGTTGCATTTTGATTCACATTTCACAAGAGCACCCTTCTCCAAGAGTGCTTTGATTTGAATTGAAATAGCTGCAGCTTGAGCTGGTTTTAAAGGATATTGTGGTTTTCTTGGTAACTTTGCTCCTGGAATGAGCTTTACCACCACAGGTGGAACTTTTAGGTGACCTATGTCCTCTGGGCCTGAGGACCATAATTTTGCAGGTACCTTTGTCTTTAGTTCATCTGGAAAATTGGACCTCTGTTCCTTTGCTTCCCCACGGGGTTCTTCTAAATGCAGCATCAGAGGCAGGGAGCACAAGGCTGAGGTGTCTGATTCAGATAGAGGAGTAGACAGTTCTACTTGTCCATCTGGAGTGAAGATGATAGATGCCTGCAGGCGTGAGAGGACATCAGCGCCTAACAGGTTAATTGGGCATGTGGAGGATACCACAAAACGAGCAAGCAAGCTAGGGTAGTTGCCAACTCGTAATGGAGTTGTTAAAGGACTGTGTCTTGGTTGGCCATCCACTCCAACACAAGAGACATCAATATTTGACAGGAAGATGTGTCTGGCAGGTCTTGTTCTCGTAGAACACTTCGGGCTGCACCTGTGTCAACAAGAAATGTGGTAGGTTGTCCTTCAATGGGTAGAGTCACAGTGGCAAGTGGCCCCCCCTTATCCCCTGAAGACACTGCCATGACAGGGGTTAATGACACAGGCTTGCCAACTTCCTAATCATCTGGCTCCTCAACAATTGGAACTGTTTTTGGGGCTTTGGGGACAGGTGCAGCCTTTGTCACTTTCTTGGTCTCTTTCTTGGGCTCTGGGCATTCATCTCTGAAATGTCCTTTAGCACCACAATTAAAGCAATGTCCATCCTCGGGTTTGGTGCCTTTTGGGACAGGTCCGGTGCGGGACACCATGATGAACTGGGCCTTCTAGGAGTCTGGGCAGATTCCAGACCCCTAGCAACTAAGAGCAAGGTGTCCAGAGGGACCACCTTATATTCAGGGCGTGCAGCAATGATTCCCTTGCGTATGGAGTCTTTAACACCTTGGACAAATGCACCAGACAGCATTTGAGAATGGATCTTGTCTGTAAGATCAAATCCTAAATCTGTAAACATTTGAAACAGTCTTGCATGAAACCTTTCCACTGATTCTCCTTTGTCTTGTACAATATCAGTAAGGCCAGCAGCCTGATCTGCAAGTTTGTCCTTAGCCCATTCTTTTAGCTGGTTACAAAAAGTTACTCCAGAGGGGTAATCAATGTCACTTATAAGCAGATCTGTACTGAGGTGGCGGGCCATGCTGGGCCAATATGCATCCCCGGCTTTAATAGCACAAATGCTCAGTAAATCACGCCATGCTGCAGAATAAGTCTTTTGAATCTGAACTATTCCTCGGTAAAAAGGCATAGGCTGCTTTTCTGGGTCAGGGAGTGACTTCATCAGGGCACTAGCCTGAGTAGGATTAAAAGCTACATATTTAGGAGGGGCCCGATCCCCCCGGCCCGTATGTCCGAAAGGATCATCAAGGGAACGGCGGGGAGTGGGCCCCGTGGCATCCTGTGAGCCCTGGGATCCCTCCTCAGACTCATCCTCATCTGTGACCTGGACCCCTCTGAGTAATGGGGCTATTTGAGGTGTCAGAACCGGGGGAAATGAGGGAATCCCAGAAGCTGGAGTGGCCAGTGGATTATGAGCTTGGGGTGAGTAATCACCGGGAAGCACCGGCATTAGGGGTGCTGGATGACTGGGGGCCGCCATATTGGAGGCGTGAAAGGAAGCTGCGTTAGGGTTAAGGGAAGAAGTGGCGGCCATGTTGGATGTGGGCACATCCGGGGCAGACTGTGCCGGACTGGGCATGACCGGGGTCTGGGGAGTGGCTTGGGAAAGGAAGTAGGCTTGGTTTGGATAGGGCAGGGCCAAGGGGTAAGGGAAGGGGTAGGGCCAAGACAACTGGGCAGGGTTTTGGGCGGAACCTGGGGAGGGTGGGTTAGTTGGGCAGGGATTAGGGAAGGAGGTGGGACATCCGGGATACGGATATGAAACTGAAGGGGTGGGAACCTGGGCTGTGGGAGGAGTGGGAAGGGGAGAGAGCGGAGAGGGATTAGCAGAGGCAGGTGTAGTAGGAGGAGCCGGAGCGGGTGTAGTAGGATTGACAGTAGCAAGAGAGGAGGGGTTAGTGAACTGGGTGGATGCAGACGGGAGGGTAGGATTATAGACGGAGAGAGAGTGTAAAGAAGGAATGGCAGATGAAATGCTTGGATTAGGCAGAGAAGGTAGTGCAGGGATGGATGAGGATGATGGGAATGTTAGGGATGATGATGGGGAGAATAATGATCCATCAGAATTCAGGACCGGACAAACAGGGGAAATGACGGGATGGGTGATGGGAGGATTGGGAGAGGGGAACATGGTCAGCTGGCTGTCACTTATTGCTGACCGAACCTTGGGGATAGACATCCCCTGGGCGCCATTTTGGGGCGCTGGCTGAGGGAATGCCCCAGCAACACAATTATTATGATACACAAACAATTTTACACCTTTGTGATTTATTTCTTCCTCAATCCAACCCTCCTGCTGAATAGCCTTCGCTACTCTGTACCATGCTTCAGCCGTACGCAATAAATCATTATCTGTAAGCTTGCCTTTCTTCTCTGTCAGTAATCTACGCCAGCTTTCTGGCTGTAATCTACCACATGTAGGCACAGCAATTTTACACACTTTAGCAATCTTTTCAACACCTTTAACCATCTCTTCACCCTCTCTATCTTCAACTAAATCACACGCTAGCCAGCCCTTACCGGGCTTACTCAATTCCTGTCCCATATCCCCCTATACAGGCGTCCCAGATATAGGGAAAGAAAAATGAAACAGAACGTCTACAATGCTCGACTGCCACTCAAGAAGGGTGGGTCCCCCTCAAGTGCGTCTTCCCAAAACATAGACCAGTCACTAAATCCGCCTAACCGAGGTGGTAGTCACGGATTGGAGCGGGGTGAGAAGTGTGTGACCAATCACTTCTCTCACAAGAGAAATAGGAGTGGATAGTGTAAATAACACAGGAAGTATAGAAAAGGTAAAAGTAAAGTGGAATTTTAGAGACAGACACAGGAGTTTGAATGACTCCCAATAAAAACAAAAACAACAATTCAATTGAAATACAGTGCATGCATCACAGTTCAAATAAAATCAACAGTAATCCCTTTCCTTTACTCGTGTGACCAAAGTCACCTCCCTCAACCTCGTAGTGTCCCCGCTCAGAGAATGACTTCCTCAAGTCTCACTAACAGCAGCCAAAGGAAACAGCAACCATCTCCAACCCGAATCCTGTATAGCCTCCCTCATTACAGCAGTCCACTAAGTGTGGCCACCTCTATCCTCACTCCCGTAGCGCCCCTACGGACCCACCCGTAAGTCTCACTACTACGCGGTGCTGGAGACAAGCAATACCTGCTTGAATCTGCCCGCCACAAATAAAATTGGAATTCCACCAGCCTCAGCGCTCAAAGCTGGAGGGTACCACCTCTCTGCAAGCAGAGTTATGTGCACAATGAGGCTAGCTAGGCTATCAAAGTGACACCAGAAGGACCCCCAGGAAACTATGAGTCT